>NW_027371763.1:0-23243 GCF_046119375.1 Phyllobates terribilis
TATATGAAAAACATGTTTTTCAATGGCAAAAATCAATGAATATTGTAAATGCACAAACAGTAATATCTCCACATTGCAAGGTGCAATTCTGAAATTTTTTGCTTTTTCCTGCTAATCCTAGCATGATAAAGAAGATTCAAAGAGAGTGAGATGCCAGCTCCTTTCATTCAGTCAGTAGCTTCAAACATTTCTGGTATATGAAAAACATGTTTTTCAATGGCAAAAATCAATGAATATTGTAAATGCACAAACAGTAATATCTCCACATTGCACGGTGCAATTCTGAAATTTTTAGCTTTTTCCTGTTAATCCTAGCATGATAAAGAAGATTCAAAGAGAGTGAGATGCCAGCTCCTTTCATTCAGTCAGTAGCTTCAAACATTTCTGGTATATGAAAAACATGTTTTTCAATGGCAAAAATCAATGAATATTGTAAATGTACAAACAGTAATATCTCCACATTGCAAGGTGCAATTCTGAAATTTTTTGCTTTTTCCTGTTAATCCTAGCATGATAAAGAAGATTCAAAGAGAGTGAGATGCCAGCTCCTTTCATTCAGTCAGTAGCTTCAAACATTTCTGGTATATGAAAAACATGTTTTTCAATGGCAAAAATCAATGAATATTGTAAATGCACAAACAGTAATATCTCCACATTGCAAGGTGCAATTCTGAAATTTTTTGCTTTTTCCTGCTAATCCTAGCATGATAAAGAAGATTCAAAGAGAGTGAGATGCCAGCTCCTTTCATTCAGTCAGTAGCTTCAAACATTTCTGGTATATGAAAAACATGTTTTTCAATGGCAAAAATCAATGAATATTGTAAATGCACAAACAGTAATATCTCCACATTGCACGGTGCAATTCTGAAATTTTTAGCTTTTTCCTGTTAATCCTAGCATGATAAAGAAGATTCAAAGAGAGTGAGATGCCAGCTCCTTTCATTCAGTCAGTAGCTTCAAACATTTCTGGCATATGAAAAACATGTTTTTCAATGGCAAAAATCAATGAATATTGTAAATGCACAAACAGTAATATCTCCACATTGCAAGGTGCAATTCTGAAATTTTTTGCTTTTTCCTGTTAATCCTAGCATGATAAAGAAGATTCAAAGAGAGTGAGATGCCAGCTCCTTTCATTCAGTCAGTAGCTTCAAACATTTCTGGTATATGAAAAACATGTTTTTCAATGGCAAAAATCAATGAATATTGTAAATGCACAAACAGTAATATCTCCACATTGCAAGGTGCAATTCTGAAATTTTTTGCTTTTTCCTGCTAATCCTAGCATGATAAAGAAGATTCAAAGAGAGTGAGATGCCAGCTCCTTTCATTCAGTCAGTAGCTTCAAACATTTCTGGTATATGAAAAACATGTTTTTCAATGGCAAAAATCAATGAATATTGTAAATGCACAAACAGTAATATCTCCACATTGCAAGGTGCAATTCTGAAATTTTTTGCTTTTTCCTGTTAATCCTAGCATGATAAAGAAGATTCAAAGAGAGTGAGATGCCAGCTCCTTTCATTCAGTCAGTAGCTTCAAACATTTCTGGTATATGAAAAACATGTTTTTCAATGGCAAAAATCAATGAATATTGTAAATGCACAAACAGTAATATCTCCACATTGCAAGGTGCAATTCTGAAATTTTTTGCTTTTTCCTGCTAATCCTAGCATGATAAAGAAGATTCAAAGAGAGTGAGATGCCAGCTCCTTTCATTCAGTCAGTAGCTTCAAACATTTCTGGTATATGAAAAACATGTTTTTCAATGGCAAAAATCAATGAATATTGTAAATGCACAAACAGTAATATCTCCACATTGCACGGTGCAATTCTGAAATTTTTAGCTTTTTCCTGTTAATCCTAGCATGATAAAGAAGATTCAAAGAGAGTGAGATGCCAGCTCCTTTCATTCAGTCAGTAGCTTCAAACATTTCTGGTATATGAAAAACATGTTTTTCAATGGCAAAAATCAATGAATATTGTAAATGCACAAACAGTAATATCTCCACATTGCAAGGTGCAATTCTGAAATTTTTTGCTTTTTCCTGTTAATCCTAGCATGATAAAGAAGATTCAAAGAGAGTGAGATGCCAGCTCCTTTCATTCAGTCAGTAGCTTCAAACATTTCTGGTATATGAAAAACATGTTTTTCAATGGCAAAAATCAATGAATATTGTAAATGCACAAACAGTAATATCTCCACATTGCAAGGTGCAATTCTGAAATTTTTTGCTTTTTCCTGCTAATCCTAGCATGATAAAGAAGATTCAAAGAGAGTGAGATGCCAGCTCCTTTCATTCAGTCAGTAGCTTCAAACATTTCTGGTATATGAAAAACATGTTTTTCAATGGCAAAAATCAATGAATATTGTAAATGCACAAACAGTAATATCTCCACATTGCAAGGTGCAATTCTGAAATTTTTTGCTTTTTCCTGTTAATCCTAGCATGATAAAGAAGATTCAAAGAGAGTGAGATGCCAGCTCCTTTCATTCAGTCAGTAGCTTCAAACATTTCTGGTATATGAAAAACATGTTTTTCAATGGCAAAAATCAATGAATATTGTAAATGCACAAACAGTAATATCTCCACATTGCAAGGTGCAATTCTGAAATTTTTTGCTTTTTCCTGCTAATCCTAGCATGATAAAGAAGATTCAAAGAGAGTGAGATGCCAGCTCCTTTCATTCAGTCAGTAGCTTCAAACATTTCTGGTATATGAAAAACATGTTTTTCAATGGCAAAAATCAATGAATATTGTAAATGCACAAACAGTAATATCTCCACATTGCAAGGTGCAATTCTGAAATTTTTTGCTTTTTCCTGCTAATCCTAGCATGATAAAGAAGATTCAAAGAGAGTGAGATGCCAGCTCCTTTCATTCAGTCAGTAGCTTCAAACATTTCTGGTATATGAAAAACATGTTTTTCAATGGCAAAAATCAATGAATATTGTAAATGCACAAACAGTAATATCTCCACATTGCACGGTGCAATTCTGAAATTTTTAGCTTTTTCCTGTTAATCCTAGCATGATAAAGAAGATTCAAAGAGAGTGAGATGCCAGCTCCTTTCATTCAGTCAGTAGCTTCAAACATTTCTGGTATATGAAAAACATGTTTTTCAATGGCAAAAATCAATGAATATTGTAAATGCACAAACAGTAATATCTCCACATTGCAAGGTGCAATTCTGAAATTTTTTGCTTTTTCCTGCTAATCCTAGCATGATAAAGAAGATTCAAAGAGAGTGAGATGCCAGCTCCTTTCATTCAGTCAGTAGCTTCAAACATTTCTGGTATATGAAAAACATGTTTTTCAATGGCAAAAATCAATGAATATTGTAAATGCACAAACAGTAATATCTCCACATTGCACGGTGCAATTCTGAAATTTTTAGCTTTTTCCTGTTAATCCTAGCATGATAAAGAAGATTCAAAGAGAGTGAGATGCCAGCTCCTTTCATTCAGTCAGTAGCTTCAAACATTTCTGGTATATGAAAAACATGTTTTTCAATGGCAAAAATCAATGAATATTGTAAATGCACAAACAGTAATATCTCCACATTGCAAGGTGCAATTCTGAAATTTTTTGCTTTTTCCTGCTAATCCTAGCATGATAAAGAAGATTCAAAGAGAGTGACATGCCAGCTCCTTTCATTCAGTCAGTAGCTTCAAACATTTCTGGTATATGAAAAACATGTTTTTCAATGGCAAAAATCAATGAATATTGTAAATGCACAAACAGTAATATCTCCACATTGCACGGTGCAATTCTGAAATTTTTAGCTTTTTCCTGTTAATCCTAGCATGATAAAGAAGATTCAAAGAGAGTGAGATGCCAGCTCCTTTCATTCAGTCAGTAGCTTCAAACATTTCTGGTATATGAAAAACATGTTTTTCAATGGCAAAAATCAATGAATATTGTAAATGCACAAACAGTAATATCTCCACATTGCAAGGTGCAATTCTGAAATTTTTTGCTTTTTCCTGCTAATCCTAGCATGATAAAGAAGATTCAAAGAGAGTGAGATGCCAGCTCCTTTCATTCAGTCAGTAGCTTCAAACATTTCTGGTATATGAAAAACATGTTTTTCAATGGCAAAAATCAATGAATATTGTAAATGCACAAACAGTAATATCTCCACATTGCAAGGTGCAATTCTGAAATTTTTTGCTTTTTCCTGTTAATCCTAGCATGATAAAGAAGATTCAAAGAGAGTGAGATGCCAGCTCCTTTCATTCAGTCAGTAGCTTCAAACATTTCTGGTATATGAAAAACATGTTTTTCAATGGCAAAAATCAATGAATATTGTAAATGCACAAACAGTAATATCTCCACATTGCAAGGTGCAATTCTGAAATTTTTTGCTTTTTCCTGCTAATCCTAGCATGATAAAGAAGATTCAAAGAGAGTGAGATGCCAGCTCCTTTCATTCAGTCAGTAGCTTCAAACATTTCTGGTATATGAAAAACATGTTTTTCAATGGCAAAAATCAATGAATATTGTAAATGCACAAACAGTAATATCTCCACATTGCACGGTGCAATTCTGAAATTTTTAGCTTTTTCCTGTTAATCCTAGCATGATAAAGAAGATTCAAAGAGAGTGAGATGCCAGCTCCTTTCATTCAGTCAGTAGCTTCAAACATTTCTGGTATATGAAAAACATGTTTTTCAATGGCAAAAATCAATGAATATTGTAAATGCACAAACAGTAATATCTCCACATTGCAAGGTGCAATTCTGAAATTTTTTGCTTTTTCCTGTTAATCCTAGCATGATAAAGAAGATTCAAAGAGAGTGAGATGCCAGCTCCTTTCATTCAGTCAGTAGCTTCAAACATTTCTGGTATATGAAAAACATGTTTTTCAATGGCAAAAATCAATGAATATTGTAAATGCACAAACAGTAATATCTCCACATTGCAAGGTGCAATTCTGAAATTTTTTGCTTTTTCCTGCTAATCCTAGCATGATAAAGAAGATTCAAAGAGAGTGAGATGCCAGCTCCTTTCATTCAGTCAGTAGCTTCAAACATTTCTGGTATATGAAAAACATGTTTTTCAATGGCAAAAATCAATGAATATTGTAAATGCACAAACAGTAATATCTCCACATTGCAAGGTGCAATTCTGAAATTTTTTGCTTTTTCCTGTTAATCCTAGCATGATAAAGAAGATTCAAAGAGAGTGAGATGCCAGCTCCTTTCATTCAGTCAGTAGCTTCAAACATTTCTGGTATATGAAAAACATGTTTTTCAATGGCAAAAATCAATGAATATTGTAAATGCACAAACAGTAATATCTCCACATTGCAAGGTGCAATTCTGAAATTTTTTGCTTTTTCCTGCTAATCCTAGCATGATAAAGAAGATTCAAAGAGAGTGAGATGCCAGCTCCTTTCATTCAGTCAGTAGCTTCAAACATTTCTGGTATATGAAAAACATGTTTTTCAATGGCAAAAATCAATGAATATTGTAAATGCACAAACAGTAATATCTCCACATTGCAAGGTGCAATTCTGAAATTTTTTGCTTTTTCCTGTTAATCCTAGCATGATAAAGAAGATTCAAAGAGAGTGAGATGCCAGCTCCTTTCATTCAGTCAGTAGCTTCAAACATTTCTGGTATATGAAAAACATGTTTTTCAATGGCAAAAATCAATGAATATTGTAAATGCACAAACAGTAATATCTCCACATTGCAAGGTGCAATTCTGAAATTTTTTGCTTTTTCCTGTTAATCCTAGCATGATAAAGAAGATTCAAAGAGAGTGAGATGCCAGCTCCTTTCATTCAGTCAGTAGCTTCAAACATTTCTGGTATATGAAAAACATGTTTTTCAATGGCAAAAATCAATGAATATTGTAAATGCACAAACAGTAATATCTCCACATTGCAAGGTGCAATTCTGAAATTTTTTGCTTTTTCCTGCTAATCCTAGCATGATAAAGAAGATTCAAAGAGAGTGAGATGCCAGCTCCTTTCATTCAGTCAGTAGCTTCAAACATTTCTGGTATATGAAAAACATGTTTTTCAATGGCAAAAATCAATGAATATTGTAAATGCACAAACAGTAATATCTCCACATTGCACGGTGCAATTCTGAAATTTTTAGCTTTTTCCTGTTAATCCTAGCATGATAAAGAAGATTCAAAGAGAGTGAGATGCCAGCTCCTTTCATTCAGTCAGTAGCTTCAAACATTTCTGGTATATGAAAAACATGTTTTTCAATGGCAAAAATCAATGAATATTGTAAATGCACAAACAGTAATATCTCCACATTGCAAGGTGCAATTCTGAAATTTTTTGCTTTTTCCTGCTAATCCTAGCATGATAAAGAAGATTCAAAGAGAGTGAGATGCCAGCTCCTTTCATTCAGTCAGTAGCTTCAAACATTTCTGGTATATGAAAAACATGTTTTTCAATGGCAAAAATCAATGAATATTGTAAATGCACAAACAGTAATATCTCCACATTGCACGGTGCAATTCTGAAATTTTTAGCTTTTTCCTGTTAATCCTAGCATGATAAAGAAGATTCAAAGAGAGTGAGATGCCAGCTCCTTTCATTCAGTCAGTAGCTTCAAACATTTCTGGTATATGAAAAACATGTTTTTCAATGGCAAAAATCAATGAATATTGTAAATGCACAAACAGTAATATCTCCACATTGCAAGGTGCAATTCTGAAATGTTTTGCTTTTTCCTGTTAATCCTAGCATGATAAAGAAGATTCAAAGAGAGTGAGATGCCAGCTCCTTTCATTCAGTCAGTAGCTTCAAACATTTCTGGTATATGAAAAACATGTTTTTCAATGGCAAAAATCAATGAATATTGTAAATGCACAAACAGTAATATCTCCACATTGCAAGGTGCAATTCTGAAATTTTTTGCTTTTTCCTGCTAATCCTAGCATGATAAAGAAGATTCAAAGAGAGTGAGATGCCAGCTCCTTTCATTCAGTCAGTAGCTTCAAACATTTCTGGTATATGAAAAACATGTTTTTCAATGGCAAAAATCAATGAATATTGTAAATGCACAAACAGTAATATCTCCACATTGCACGGTGCAATTCTGAAATTTTTAGCTTTTTCCTGTTAATCCTAGCATGATAAAGAAGATTCAAAGAGAGTGAGATGCCAGCTCCTTTCATTCAGTCAGTAGCTTCAAACATTTCTGGTATATGAAAAACATGTTTTTCAATGGCAAAAATCAATGAATATTGTAAATGCACAAACAGTAATATCTCCACATTGCAAGGTGCAATTCTGAAATTTTTTGCTTTTTCCTGCTAATCCTAGCATGATAAAGAAGATTCAAAGAGAGTGAGATGCCAGCTCCTTTCATTCAGTCAGTAGCTTCAAACATTTCTGGTATATGAAAAACATGTTTTTCAATGGCAAAAATCAATGAATATTGTAAATGCACAAACAGTAATATCTCCACATTGCACGGTGCAATTCTGAAATTTTTAGCTTTTTCCTGTTAATCCTATCATGATAAAGAAGATTCAAAGAGAGTGAGATGCCAGCTCCTTTCATTCAGTCAGTAGCTTCAAACATTTCTGGTATATGAAAAACATGTTTTTCAATGGCAAAAATCAATGAATATTGTAAATGCACAAACAGTAATATCTCCACATTGCAAGGTGCAATTCTGAAATTTTTTGCTTTTTCCTGTTAATCCTAGCATGATAAAGAAGATTCAAAGAGAGTGAGATGCCAGCTCCTTTCATTCAGTCAGTAGCTTCAAACATTTCTGGTATATGAAAAACATGTTTTTCAATGGCAAAAATCAATGAATATTGTAAATGCACAAACAGTAATATCTCCACATTGCAAGGTGCAATTCTGAAATTTTTTGCTTTTTCCTGCTAATCCTAGCATGATAAAGAAGATTCAAAGAGAGTGAGATGCCAGCTCCTTTCATTCAGTCAGTAGCTTCAAACATTTCTGGTATATGAAAAACATGTTTTTCAATGGCAAAAATCAATGAATATTGTAAATGCACAAACAGTAATATCTCCACATTGCAAGGTGCAATTCTGAAATTTTTTGCTTTTTCCTGCTAATCCTAGCATGATAAGGAAGATTCAAAGAGAGTGAGATGCCAGCTCCTTTCATTCAGTCAGTAGCTTCAAACATTTCTGGTATATGAAAAACATGTTTTTCAATGGCAAAAATCAATGAATATTGTAAATGCACAAACAGTAATATCTCCACATTGCACGGTGCAATTCTGAAATTTTTAGCTTTTTCCTGTTAATCCTAGCATGATAAAGAAGATTCAAAGAGAGTGAGATGCCAGCTCCTTTCATTCAGTCAGTAGCTTCAAACATTTCTGGTATATGAAAAACATGTTTTTCAATGGCAAAAATCAATGAATATTGTAAATGCACAAACAGTAATATCTCCACATTGCAAGGTGCAATTCTGAAATTTTTTGCTTTTTCCTGCTAATCCTAGCATGATAAAGAAGATTCAAAGAGAGTGAGATGCCAGCTCCTTTCATTCAGTCAGTAGCTTCAAACATTTCTGGTATATGAAAAACATGTTTTTCAATGGCAAAAATCAATGAATATAGTAAATGCACAAACAGTAATATCTCCACATTGCACGGTGCAATTCTGAAATTTTTAGCTTTTTCCTGTTAATCCTAGCATGATAAAGAAGATTCAAAGAGAGTGAGATGCCAGCTCCTTTCATTCAGTCAGTAGCTTCAAACATTTCTGGTATATGAAAAACATGTTTTTCAATGGCAAAAATCAATGAATATTGTAAATGCACAAACAGTAATATCTCCACATTGCAAGGTGCAATTCTGAAATTTTTTGCTTTTTCCTGTTAATCCTAGCATGATAAAGAAGATTCAAAGAGAGTGAGATGCCAGCTCCTTTCATTCAGTCAGTAGCTTCAAACATTTCTGGTATATGAAAAATATGTTTTTCAATGGCAAAAATCAATGAATATTGTCAATGCACAAACAGTAATATCTCCACATTGCAAGGTGCAATTCTGAAATTTTTTGCTTTTTCCTGCTAATCCTAGCATGATAAAGATGATTCAAAGAGAGTGAGATGCCAGCTCCTTTCATTCAGTCAGTAGCTTCAAACATTTCTGGTATATGAAAAACATGTTTTTCAATGGCAAAAATCAATGAATATTGTAAATGCACAAACAGTAATATCTCCACATTGCACGGTGCAATTCTGAAATTTTTAGCTTTTTCCTGTTAATCCTAGCATGATAAAGAAGATTCAAAGAGAGTGAGATGCCAGCTCCTTTCATTCAGTCAGTAGCTTCAAACATTTCTGGTATATGAAAAACATGTTTTTCAATGGCAAAAATCAATGAATATTGTAAATGCACAAACAGTAATATCTCCACATTGCAAGGTGCAATTCTGAAATTTTTTGCTTTTTCCTGCTAATCCTAGCATGATAAAGAAGATTCAAAGAGAGTGAGATGCCAGCTCCTTTCATTCAGTCAGTAGGTTCAAACATTTCTGGTATATGAAAAACATGTTTTTCAATGGCAAAAATCAATGAATATTGTAAATGCACAAACAGTAATATCTCCACATTGCACGGTGCAATTCTGAAATTTTTAGCTTTTTCCTGTTAATCCTAGCATGATAAAGAAGATTCAAAGAGAGTGAGATGCCAGCTCCTTTCATTCAGTCAGTAGCTTCAAACATTTCTGGTATATGAAAAACATGTTTTTCAATGGCAAAAATCAATGAATATTGTAAATGCACAAACAGTAATATCTCCACATTGCAAGGTGCAATTCTGAAATTTTTTGCTTTTTCCTGCTAATCCTAGCATGATAAAGAAGATTCAAAGAGAGTGAGATGCCAGCTCCTTTCATTCAGTCAGTAGCTTCAAACATTTCTGGTATATGAAAAACATGTTTTTCAATGGCAAAAATCAATGAATATTGTAAATGCACAAACAGTAATATCTCCACATTGCACGGTGCAATTCTGAAATTTTTAGCTTTTTCCTGTTAATCCTAGCATGATAAAGAAGATTCAAAGAGAGTGAGATGCCAGCTCCTTTCATTCAGTCAGTAGCTTCAAACATTTCTGGTATATGAAAAACATGTTTTTCAATGGCAAAAATCAATGAATATTGTAAATGCACAAACAGTAATATCTCCACATTGCAAGGTGCAATTCTGAAATTTTTTGCTTTTTCCTGTTAATCCTAGCATGATAAAGAAGATTCAAAGAGAGTGAGATGCCAGCTCCTTTCATTCAGTCAGTAGCTTCAAACATTTCTGGTATATGAAAAACATGTTTTTCAATGGCAAAAATCAATGAATATTGTAAATGCACAAACAGTAATATCTCCACATTGCAAGGTGCAATTCTGAAATTTTTTGCTTTTTCCTGCTAATCCTAGCATGATAAAGAAGATTCAAAGAGAGTGAGATGCCAGCTCCTTTCATTCAGTCAGTAGCTTCAAACATTTCTGGTATATGAAAAACATGTTTTTCAATGGCAAAAATCAATGAATATTGTAAATGCACAAACAGTAATATCTCCACATTGCAAGGTGCAATTCTGAAATTTTTTGCTTTTTCCTGTTAATCCTAGCATGATAAAGAAGATTCAAAGAGAGTGAGATGCCAGCTCCTTTCATTCAGTCAGTAGCTTCAAACATTTCTGGTATATGAAAAACATGTTTTTCAATGGCAAAAATCAATGAATATTGTAAATGCACAAACAGTAATATCTCCACATTGCAAGGTGCAATTCTGAAATTTTTTGCTTTTTCCTGTTAATCCTAGCATGATAAAGAAGATTCAAAGAGAGTGAGATGCCAGCTCCTTTCATTCAGTCAGTAGCTTCAAACATTTCTGGTATATGAAAAACATGTTTTTCAATGGCAAAAATCAATGAATATTGTAAATGCACAAACAGTAATATCTCCACATTGCAAGGTGCAATTCTGAAATTTTTTGCTTTTTCCTGCTAATCCTAGCATGATAAAGAAGATTCAAAGAGAGTGAGATGCCAGCTCCTTTCATTCAGTCAGTAGCTTCAAACATTTCTGGTATATGAAAAACATGTTTTTCAATGGCAAAAATCAATGAATATTGTAAATGCACAAACAGTAATATCTCCACATTGCACGGTGCAATTCTGAAATTTTTAGCTTTTTCCTGTTAATCCTAGCATGATAAAGAAGATTCAAAGAGAGTGAGATGCCAGCTCCTTTCATTCAGTCAGTAGCTTCAAACATTTCTGGTATATGAAAAACATGTTTTTCAATGGCAAAAATCAATGAATATTGTAAATGCACAAACAGTAATATCTCCACATTGCAAGGTGCAATTCTGAAATTTTTTGCTTTTTCCTGCTAATCCTAGCATGATAAAGAAGATTCAAAGAGAGTGAGATGCCAGCTCCTTTCATTCAGTCAGTAGCTTCAAACATTTCTGGTATATGAAAAACATGTTTTTCAATGGCAAAAATCAATGAATATTGTAAATGCACAAACAGTAATATCTCCACATTGCACGGTGCAATTCTGAAATTTTTAGCTTTTTCCTGTTAATCCTAGCATGATAAAGAAGATTCAAAGAGAGTGAGATGCCAGCTCCTTTCATTCAGTCAGTAGCTTCAAACATTTCTGGTATATGAAAAACATGTTTTTCAATGGCAAAAATCAATGAATATTGTAAATGCACAAACAGTAATATCTCCACATTGCAAGGTGCAATTCTGAAATTTTTTGCTTTTTCCTGTTAATCCTAGCATGATAAAGAAGATTCAAAGAGAGTGAGATGCCAGCTCCTTTCATTCAGTCAGTAGCTTCAAACATTTCTGGTATATGAAAAACATGTTTTTCAATGGCAAAAATCAATGAATATTGTAAATGCACAAACAGTAATATCTCCACATTGCAAGGTGCAATTCTGAAATTTTTTGCTTTTTCCTGCTAATCCTAGCATGATAAAGAAGATTCAAAGAGAGTGAGATGCCAGCTCCTTTCATTCAGTCAGTAGCTTCAAACATTTCTGGTATATGAAAAACATGTTTTTCAATGGCAAAAATCAATGAATATTGTAAATGCACAAACAGTAATATCTCCACATTGCACGGTGCAATTCTGAAATTTTTAGCTTTTTCCTGTTAATCCTAGCATGATAAAGAAGATTCAAAGAGAGTGAGATGCCAGCTCCTTTCATTCAGTCAGTAGCTTCAAACATTTCTGGTATATGAAAAACATGTTTTTCAATGGCAAAAATCAATGAATATTGTAAATGCACAAACAGTAATATCTCCACATTGCAAGGTGCAATTCTGAAATTTTTTGCTTTTTCCTGCTAATCCTAGCATGATAAAGAAGATTCAAAGAGAGTGAGATGCCAGCTCCTTTCATTCAGTCAGTAGCTTCAAACATTTCTGGTATATGAAAAACATGTTTTTCAATGGCAAAAATCAATGAATATTGTAAATGCACAAACAGTAATATCTCCACATTGCACGGTGCAATTCTGAAATTTTTAGCTTTTTCCTGTTAATCCTAGCATGATAAAGAAGATTCAAAGAGAGTGAGATGCCAGCTCCTTTCATTCAGTCAGTAGCTTCAAACATTTCTGGTATATGAAAAACATGTTTTTCAATGGCAAAAATCAATGAATATTGTAAATGCACAAACAGTAATATCTCCACATTGCAAGGTGCAATTCTGAAATTTTTTGCTTTTTCCTGTTAATCCTAGCATGATAAAGAAGATTCAAAGAGAGTGAGATGCCAGCTCCTTTCATTCAGTCAGTAGCTTCAAACATTTCTGGTATATGAAAAACATGTTTTTCAATGGCAAAAATCAATGAATATTGTAAATGCACAAACAGTAATATCTCCACATTGCAAGGTGCAATTCTGAAATTTTTTGCTTTTTCCTGCTAATCCTAGCATGATAAAGAAGATTCAAAGAGAGTGAGATGCCAGCTCCTTTCATTCAGTCAGTAGCTTCAAACATTTCTGGTATATGAAAAACATGTTTTTCAATGGCAAAAATCAATGAATATTGTAAATGCACAAACAGTAATATCTCCACATTGCAAGGTGCAATTCTGAAATTTTTTGCTTTTTCCTGCTAATCCTAGCATGATAAAGAAGATTCAAAGAGAGTGAGATGCCAGCTCCTTTCATTCAGTCAGTAGCTTCAAACATTTCTGGTATATGAAAAACATGTTTTTCAATGGCAAAAATCAATGAATATTGTAAATGCACAAACAGTAATATCTCCACATTGCACGGTGCAATTCTGAAATTTTTAGCTTTTTCCTGTTAATCCTAGCATGATAAAGAAGATTCAAAGAGAGTGAGATGCCAGCTCCTTTCATTCAGTCAGTAGCTTCAAACATTTCTGGTATATGAAAAACATGTTTTTCAATGGCAAAAATCAATGAATATTGTAAATGCACAAACAGTAATATCTCCACATTGCAAGGTGCAATTCTGAAATTTTTTGCTTTTTCCTGTTAATCCTAGCATGATAAAGAAGATTCAAAGAGAGTGAGATGCCAGCTCCTTTCATTCAGTCAGTAGCTTCAAACATTTCTGGTATATGAAAAACATGTTTTTCAATGGCAAAAATCAATGAATATTGTAAATGCACAAACAGTAATATCTCCACATTGCAAGGTGCAATTCTGAAATTTTTTGCTTTTTCCTGCTAATCCTAGCATGATAAAGAAGATTCAAAGAGAGTGAGATGCCAGCTCCTTTCATTCAGTCAGTAGCTTCAAACATTTCTGGTATATGAAAAACATGTTTTTCAATGGCAAAAATCAATGAATATTGTAAATGCACAAACAGTAATATCTCCACATTGCACGGTGCAATTCTGAAATTTTTAGCTTTTTCCTGTTAATCCTAGCATGATAAAGAAGATTCAAAGAGAGTGAGATGCCAGCTCCTTTCATTCAGTCAGTAGCTTCAAACATTTCTGGTATATGAAAAACATGTTTTTCAATGGCAAAAATCAATGAATATTGTAAATGCACAAACAGTAATATCTCCACATTGCAAGGTGCAATTCTGAAATTTTTTGCTTTTTCCTGCTAATCCTAGCATGATAAAGAAGATTCAAAGAGAGTGAGATGCCAGCTCCTTTCATTCAGTCAGTAGCTTCAAACATTTCTGGTATATGAAAAACATGTTTTTCAATGGCAAAAATCAATGAATATTGTAAATGCACAAACAGTAATATCTCCACATTGCAAGGTGCAATTCTGAAATTTTTTGCTTTTTCCTGCTAATCCTAGCATGATAAAGAAGATTCAAAGAGAGTGAGATGCCAGCTCCTTTCATTCAGTCAGTAGCTTCAAACATTTCTGGTATATGAAAAACATGTTTTTCAATGGCAAAAATCAATGAATATTGTAAATGCACAAACAGTAATATCTCCACATTGCAAGGTGCAATTCTGAAATTTTTTGCTTTTTCCTGCTAATCCTAGCATGATAAAGAAGATTCAAAGAGAGTGAGATGCCAGCTCCTTTCATTCAGTCAGTAGCTTCAAACATTTCTGGTATATGAAAAACATGTTTTTCAATGGCAAAAATCAATGAATATTGTAAATGCACAAACAGTAATATCTCCACGTTGCACGGTGCAATTCTGAAATTTTTAGCTTTTTCCTGTTAATCCTAGCATGATAAAGAAGATTCAAAGAGAGTGAGATGCCAGCTCCTTTCATTCAGTCAGTAGCTTCAAACATTTCTGGTATATGAAAAACATGTTTTTCAATGGCAAAAATCAATGAATATTGTAAATGCACAAACAGTAATATCTCCACATTGCAAGGTGCAATTCTGAAATTTTTTGCTTTTTCCTGTTAATCCTAGCATGATAAAGAAGATTCAAAGAGAGTGAGATGCCAGCTCCTTTCATTCAGTCAGTAGCTTCAAACATTTCTGGTATATGAAAAACATGTTTTTCAATTGCAAAAATCAATGAATATTGTAAATGCACAAACAGTAATATCTCCACATTGCAAGGTGCAATTCTGAAATTTTTTGCTTTTTCCTGCTAATCCTAGCATGATAAAGAAGATTCAAAGAGAGTAAGATGCCAGCTCCTTTCATTCAGTCAGTAGCTTCAAACATTTCTGGTATATGAAAAACATGTTTTTCAATGGCAAAAATCAATGAATATTGTAAATGCACAAACAGTAATATCTCCACATTGCACGGTGCAATTCTGAAATTTTTAGCTTTTTCCTGTTAATCCTAGCATGATAAAGAAGATTCAAAGAGAGTGAGATGCCAGCTCCTTTCATTCAGTCAGTAGCTTCAAACATTTCTGGTATATGAAAAACATGTTTTTCAATGGCAAAAATCAATGAATATTGTAAATGCACAAACAGTAATATCTCCACATTGCAAGGTGCAATTCTGAAATTTTTTGCTTTTTCCTGCTAATCCTAGCATGATAAAGAAGATTCAAAGAGAGTGAGATGCCAGCTCCTTTCATTCAGTCAGTAGCTTCAAACATTTCTGGTATATGAAAAACATGTTTTTCAATGGCAAAAATCAATGAATATTGTAAATGCACAAACAGTAATATCTCCACATTGCACGGTGCAATTCTGAAATTTTTAGCTTTTTCCTGTTAATCCTAGCATGATAAAGAAGATTCAAAGAGAGTGAGATGCCAGCTCCTTTCATTCAGTCAGTAGCTTCAAACATTTCTGGTATATGAAAAACATGTTTTTCAATGGCAAAAATCAATGAATATTGTAAATGCACAAACAGTAATATCTCCACATTGCAAGGTGCAATTCTGAAATTTTTTGCTTTTTCCTGTTAATCCTAGCATGATAAAGAAGATTCAAAGAGAGTGAGATGCCAGCTCCTTTCATTCAGTCAGTAGCTTCAAACATTTCTGGTATATGAAAAACATGTTTTTCAATGGCAAAAATCAATGAATATTGTAAATGCACAAACAGTAATATCTCCACATTGCAAGGTGCAATTCTGAAATTTTTTGCTTTTTCCTGCTAATCCTAGCATGATAAAGAAGATTCAAAGAGAGTGAGATGCCAGCTCCTTTCATTCAGTCAGTAGCTTCAAACATTTCTGGTATATGAAAAACATGTTTTTCAATGGCAAAAATCAATGAATATTGTAAATGCACAAACAGTAATATCTCCACATTGCAAGGTGCAATTCTGAAATTTTTTGCTTTTTCCTGCTAATCCTAGCATGATAAAGAAGATTCAAAGAGAGTGAGATGCCAGCTCCTTTCATTCAGTCAGTAGCTTCAAACATTTCTGGTATATGAAAAACATGTTTTTCAATGGCAAAAATCAATGAATATTGTAAATGCACAAACAGTAATATCTCCACATTGCACGGTGCAATTCTGAAATTTTTAGCTTTTTCCTGTTAATCCTAGCATGATAAAGAAGATTCAAAGAGAGTGAGATGCCAGCTCCTTTCATTCAGTCAGTAGCTTCAAACATTTCTGGTATATGAAAAACATGTTTTTCAATGGCAAAAATCAATGAATATTGTAAATGCACAAACAGTAATATCTCCACATTGCAAGGTGCAATTCTGAAATTTTTTGCTTTTTCCTGTTAATCCTAGCATGATAAAGAAGATTCAAAGAGAGTGAGATGCCAGCTCCTTTCATTCAGTCAGTAGCTTCAAACATTTCTGGTATATGAAAAACATGTTTTTCAATGGCAAAAATCAATGAATATTGTAAATGCACAAACAGTAATATCTCCACATTGCAAGGTGCAATTCTGAAATTTTTTGCTTTTTCCTGCTAATCCTAGCATGATAAAGAAGATTCAAAGAGAGTGAGATGCCAGCTCCTTTCATTCAGTCAGTAGCTTCAAACATTTCTGGTATATGAAAAACATGTTTTTCAATGGCAAAAATCAATGAATATTGTAAATGCACAAACAGTAATATCTCCACATTGCAAGGTGCAATTCTGAAATTTTTTGCTTTTTCCTGCTAATCCTAGCATGATAAAGAAGATTCAAAGAGAGTGAGATGCCAGCTCCTTTCATTCAGTCAGTAGCTTCAAACATTTCTGGTATATGAAAAACATGTTTTTCAATGGCAAAAATCAATGAATATTGTAAATGCACAAACAGTAATATCTCCACATTGCACGGTGCAATTCTGAAATTTTTAGCTTTTTCCTGTTAATCCTAGCATGATAAAGAAGATTCAAAGAGAGTGAGATGCCAGCTCCTTTCATTCAGTCAGTAGCTTCAAACATTTCTGGTATATGAAAAACATGTTTTTCAATGGCAAAAATCAATGAATATTGTAAATGCACAAACAGTAATATCTCCACATTGCAAGGTGCAATTCTGAAATTTTTTGCTTTTTCCTGTTAATCCTAGCATGATAAAGAAGATTCAAAGAGAGTGAGATGCCAGCTCCTTTCATTCAGTCAGTAGCTTCAAACATTTCTGGTATATGAAAAACATGTTTTTCAATGGCAAAAATCAATGAATATTGTAAATGCACAAACAGTAATATCTCCACATTGCAAGGTGCAATTCTGAAATTTTTTGCTTTTTCCTGCTAATCCTAGCATGATAAAGAAGATTCAAAGAGAGTGAGATGCCAGCTCCTTTCATTCAGTCAGTAGCTTCAAACATTTCTGGTATATGAAAAACATGTTTTTCAATGGCAAAAATCAATGAATATTGTAAATGCACAAACAGTAATATCTCCACATTGCACGGTGCAATTCTGAAATTTTTAGCTTTTTCCTGTTAATCCTAGCATGATAAAGAAGATTCAAAGAGAGTGAGATGCCAGCTCCTTTCATTCAGTCAGTAGCTTCAAACATTTCTGGTATATGAAAAACATGTTTTTCAATGGCAAAAATCAATGAATATTGTAAATGCACAAACAGTAATATCTCCACATTGCAAGGTGCAATTCTGAAATTTTTTGCTTTTTCCTGCTAATCCTAGCATGATAAAGAAGATTCAAAGAGAGTGAGATGCCAGCTCCTTTCATTCAGTCAGTAGCTTCAAACATTTCTGGTATATGAAAAACATGTTTTTCAATGGCAAAAATCAATGAATATTGTAAATGCACAAACAGTAATATCTCCACATTGCAAGGTGCAATTCTGAAATTTTTTGCTTTTTCCTGCTAATCCTAGCATGATAAAGAAGATTCAAAGAGAGTGAGATGCCAGCTCCTTTCATTCAGTCAGTAGCTTCAAACATTTCTGGTATATGAAAAACATGTTTTTCAATGGCAAAAATCAATGAATATTGTAAATGCACAAACAGTAATATCTCCACATTGCAAGGTGCAATTCTGAAATTTTTTGCTTTTTCCTGCTAATCCTAGCATGATAAAGAAGATTCAAAGAGAGTGAGATGCCAGCTCCTTTCATTCAGTCAGTAGCTTCAAACATTTCTGGTATATGAAAAACATGTTTTTCAATGGC
This sequence comes from Phyllobates terribilis, assembly GCF_046119375.1. Classification (NCBI taxonomy): domain Eukaryota; kingdom Metazoa; phylum Chordata; class Amphibia; order Anura; family Dendrobatidae; genus Phyllobates; species Phyllobates terribilis. The sequence continues at coordinate 18,458 of NW_027371763.1, forward strand.
AAAAATCAATGAATATTGTAAATGCACAAACAGTAATATCTCCACATTGCACGGTGCAATTCTGAAATTTTTAGCTTTTTCCTGTTAATCCTAGCATGATAAAGAAGATTCAAAGAGAGTGAGATGCCAGCTCCTTTCATTCAGTCAGTAGCTTCAAACATTTCTGGTATATGAAAAACATGTTTTTCAATGGCAAAAATCAATGAATATTGTAAATGCACAAACAGTAATATCTCCACATTGCAAGGTGCAATTCTGAAATTTTTTGCTTTTTCCTGTTAATCCTAGCATGATAAAGAAGATTCAAAGAGAGTGAGATGCCAGCTCCTTTCATTCAGTCAGTAGCTTCAAACATTTCTGGTATATGAAAAACATGTTTTTCAATGGCAAAAATCAATGAATATTGTAAATGCACAAACAGTAATATCTCCACATTGCAAGGTGCAATTCTGAAATTTTTTGCTTTTTCCTGCTAATCCTAGCATGATAAAGAAGATTCAAAGAGAGTGAGATGCCAGCTCCTTTCATTCAGTCAGTAGCTTCAAACATTTCTGGTATATGAAAAACATGTTTTTCAATGGCAAAAATCAATGAATATTGTAAATGCACAAACAGTAATATCTCCACATTGCACGGTGCAATTCTGAAATTTTTAGCTTTTTCCTGTTAATCCTAGCATGATAAAGAAGATTCAAAGAGAGTGAGATGCCAGCTCCTTTCATTCAGTCAGTAGCTTCAAACATTTCTGGTATATGAAAAACATGTTTTTCAATGGCAAAAATCAATGAATATTGTAAATGCACAAACAGTAATATCTCCACATTGCAAGGTGCAATTCTGAAATTTTTTGCTTTTTCCTGCTAATCCTAGCATGATAAAGAAGATTCAAAGAGAGTGAGATGCCAGCTCCTTTCATTCAGTCAGTAGCTTCAAACATTTCTGGTATATGAAAAACATGTTTTTCAATGGCAAAAATCAATGAATATTGTAAATGCACAAACAGTAATATCTCCACATTGCACGGTGCAATTCTGAAATTTTTAGCTTTTTCCTGTTAATCCTAGCATGATAAAGAAGATTCAAAGAGAGTGAGATGCCAGCTCCTTTCATTCAGTCAGTAGCTTCAAACATTTCTGGTATATGAAAAACATGTTTTTCAATGGCAAAAATCAATGAATATTGTAAATGCACAAACAGTAATATCTCCACATTGCAAGGTGCAATTCTGAAATTTTTTTGCTTTTTCCTGTTAATCCTAGCATGATAAAGAAGATTCAAAGAGAGTGAGATGCCAGCTCCTTTCATTCAGTCAGTAGCTTCAAACATTTCTGGTATATGAAAAACATGTTTTTCAATGGCAAAAATCAATGAATATTGTAAATGCACAAACAGTAATATCTCCACATTGCAAGGTGCAATTCTGAAATTTTTTGCTTTTTCCTGCTAATCCTAGCATGATAAAGAAGATTCAAAGAGAGTGAGATGCCAGCTCCTTTCATTCAGTCAGTAGCTTCAAACATTTCTGGTATATGAAAAACATGTTTTTCAATGGCAAAAATCAATGAATATTGTAAATGCACAAACAGTAATATCTCCACATTGCACGGTGCAATTCTGAAATTTTTAGCTTTTTCCTGTTAATCCTAGCATGATAAAGAAGATTCAAAGAGAGTGAGATGCCAGCTCCTTTCATTCAGTCAGTAGCTTCAAACATTTCTGGTATATGAAAAACATGTTTTTCAATGGCAAAAATCAATGAATATTGTAAATGCACAAACAGTAATATCTCCACATTGCAAGGTGCAATTCTGAAATTTTTTGCTTTTTCCTGCTAATCCTAGCATGATAAAGAAGATTCAAAGAGAGTGAGATGCCAGCTCCTTTCATTCAGTCAGTAGCTTCAAACATTTCTGGTATATGAAAAACATGTTTTTCAATGGCAAAAATCAATGAATATTGTAAATGCACAAACAGTAATATCTCCACATTGCACGGTGCAATTCTGAAATTTTTAGCTTTTTCCTGTTAATCCTAGCATGATAAAGAAGATTCAAAGAGAGTGAGATGCCAGCTCCTTTCATTCAGTCAGTAGCTTCAAACATTTCTGGTATATGAAAAACATGTTTTTCAATGGCAAAAATCAATGAATATTGTAAATGCACAAACAGTAATATCTCCACATTGCAAGGTGCAATTCTGAAATTTTTTGCTTTTTCCTGCTAATCCTAGCATGATAAAGAAGATTCAAAGAGAGTGAGATGCCAGCTCCTTTCATTCAGTCAGTAGCTTCAAACATTTCTGGTATATGAAAAACATGTTTTTCAATGGCAAAAATCAATGAATATTGTAAATGCACAAACAGTAATATCTCCACATTGCACGGTGCAATTTTGAAATTTTTAGCTTTTTCCTGTTAATCCTAGCATGATAAAGAAGATTCAAAGAGAGTGAGATGCCAGCTCCTTTCATTCAGTCAGTAGCTTCAAACATTTCTGGTATATGAAAAACATGTTTTTCAATGGCAAAAATCAATGAATATTGTAAATGCACAAACAGTAATATCTCCACATTGCAAGGTGCAATTCTGAAATTTTTTGCTTTTTCCTGTTAATCCTAGCATGATAAAGAAGATTCAAAGAGAGTGAGATGCCAGCTCCTTTCATTCAGTCAGTAGCTTCAAACATTTCTGGTATATGAAAAACATGTTTTTCAATGGCAAAAATCAATGAATATTGTAAATGCACAAACAGTAATATCTCCACATTGCAAGGTGCAATTCTGAAATTTTTTGCTTTTTCCTGCTAATCCTAGCATGATAAAGAAGATTCAAAGAGAGTGAGATGCCAGCTCCTTTCATTCAGTCAGTAGCTTCAAACATTTCTGGTATATGAAAAACATGTTTTTCAATGGCAAAAATCAATGAATATTGTAAATGCACAAACAGTAATATCTCCACATTGCACGGTGCAATTCTGAAATTTTTAGCTTTTTCCTGTTAATCCTAGCATGATAAAGAAGATTCAAAGAGAGTGAGATGCCAGCTCCTTTCATTCAGTCAGTAGCTTCAAACATTTCTGGTATATGAAAAACATGTTTTTCAATGGCAAAAATCAATGAATATTGTAAATGCACAAACAGTAATATCTCCACATTGCAAGGTGCAATTCTGAAATTTTTTGCTTTTTCCTGTTAATCCTAGCATGATAAAGAAGATTCAAAGAGAGTGAGATGCCAGCTCCTTTCATTCAGTCAGTAGCTTCAAACATTTCTGGTATATGAAAAACATGTTTTTCAATGGCAAAAATCAATGAATATTGTAAATGCACAAACAGTAATATCTCCACATTGCACGGTGCAATTCTGAAATTTTTAGCTTTTTCCTGTTAATCCTAGCATGATAAAGAAGATTCAAAGAGAGTGAGATGCCAGCTCCTTTCATTCAGTCAGTAGCTTCAAACATTTCTGGTATATGAAAAACATGTTTTTCAATGGCAAAAATCAATGAATATTGTAAATGCACAAACAGTAATATCTCCACATTGCAAGGTGCAATTCTGAAATTTTTTGCTTTTCCTGTTAATCCTAGCATGATAAAGAAGATTCAAAGAGAGTGAGATGCCAGCTCCTTTCATTCAGTCAGTAGCTTCAAACATTTCTGGTATATGAAAAACATGTTTTTCAATGGCAAAAATCAATGAATATTGTAAATGCACAAACAGTAATATCTCCACATTGCAAGGTGCAATTCTGAAATTTTTGCTTTTTCCTGCTAATCCTAGCATGATAAAGAAGATTCAAAGAGAGTGAGATGCCAGCTCCTTCATTCAGTCAGTAGCTTCAAACATTTCTGGTATATGAAAAACATGTTTTTCAATGGCAAAAATCAATGAATATTGTAAATGCACAAACAGTAATATCTCCACATTGCAAGGTGCAATTCTGAAATTTTTAGCTTTTTCCTGTTAATCCTAGCATGATAAAGAAGATTCAAAGAGAGTGAGATGCCAGCTCCTTTCATTCAGTCAGTAGCTTCAAACATTTCTGGTATATGAAAAACATGTTTTTCAATGGCAAAAATCAATGAATATTGTAAATGCACAAACAGTAATATCTCCACATTGCAAGGTGCAATTCTGAAATTTTTTGCTTTTTCCTGTTAATCCTAGCATGATAAAGAAGATTCAAAGAGAGTGAGATGCCAGCTCCTTTCATTCAGTCAGTAGCTTCAAACATTTCTGGTATATGAAAAACATGTTTTTCAATGGCAAAAATCAATGAATATTGTAAATGCACAAACAGTAATATCTCCACATTGCAAGGTGCAATTCTGAAATTTTTTGCTTTTTCCTGCTAATCCTAGCATGATAAAGAAGATTCAAAGAGAGTGAGATGCCAGCTCCTTTCATTCAGTCAGTAGCTTCAAACATTTCTGGTATATGAAAAACATGTTTTTCAATGGCAAAAATCAATGAATATTGTAAATGCACAAACAGTAATATCTCCACATTGCACGGTGCAATTTTGAAATTTTTAGCTTTTTCCTGTTAATCCTAGCATGATAAAGAAGATTCAAAGAGAGTGAGATGCCAGCTCCTTTCATTCAGTCAGTAGCTTCAAACATTTCTGGTATATGAAAAACATGTTTTTCAATGGCAAAAATCAATGAATATTGTAAATGCACAAACAGTAATATCTCCACATTGCAAGGTGCAATTCTGAAATTTTTTGCTTTTTCCTGTTAATCCTAGCATGATAAAGAAGATTCAAAGAGAGTGAGATGCCAGCT
>NW_027371764.1:0-23242 GCF_046119375.1 Phyllobates terribilis
TGTAAATGCACAAACAGTAATTTCTCCGCATTGCAAGGTGCAATTCTGAAATTTTTTGCTTTTTCCTGCTCCTCTTAGCATGATAAAGAAGATTCAAAGAGAGTGAGATGCCAGCTCCTTTCATTCAGTCAGTAGCTTCAATCATTTCTGGACGTTTTTCAATGGCAAAAATCAATGAATATTGTAAATGCACAAACAGTAATTTCTCCGCATTGCAAGGTGCAATTCTGAAATTTTTTGCTTTTTCCTGCTCCTCTTAGCATGATAAAGAAGATTCAAAGAGAGTGAGATGCCAGCTCCTTTCATTCAGTCAGTAGCTTCAATCATTTCTGGACGTTTTTCAATGGCAAAAATCAATGAATATTGTAAATGCACAAACAGTAATTTCTCCGCATTGCAAGGTGCAATTCTGAAATTTTTTGCTTTTTCCTGCTCCTCTTAGCATGATAAACAAGATTCAAAGAGAGTGAGATGCCAGCTCCTTTCATTCAGTCAGTAGCTTCAATCATTTCTGGACGTTTTTCAATGGCAAAAATCATTGAATATTGTAAATGCACAAACAGCAATTTCTCCGCATTGCAAGGTGCAATTCTGAATTTTTTTGCTTTTTCCTGCTCACCTTAGCATGCTAAAGAAGATTCAAAGAGAGTGAGATGCCAGCTCCTTTCATTCAGTCAGTAGCTTCAATCATTTCTGGTATATGAATAACATGATGTTTTTCAATGGCAAAAATCAATGAATATTGTAAATGCACAAACAGTAATTTCTCCACATTGCAAGGTGCAATTCTGAAATTTTTTGCTTTTTCCTGCTCCTCTTAGCATGATAAAGAAGATTCAAAGAGAATGAGATGCCAGCTCCTTTCATTCAGTCAGTAGCTTCAATCATTTCTGGACGTTTTTCAATGGCAAAAATCAATGAATATTGTAAATGCACAAACAGTAATTTCTCCGCATTGCAAGGTGCAATTCTGAAATTTTTTGCTTTTTCCTGCTCCTCTTAGCATGATAAACAAGATTCAAAGAGAGTGAGATGCCAGCTCCTTTCATTCAGTCAGTAGCTTCAATCATTTCTGGACGTTTGTCAATGGCAAAAATCAATGAATATTGTAAATGCACAAACAGTAATTTCTCCGCATTGCAAGGTGCAATTCTGAAATTTTTTGCTTTTTCCTGCTCCTCTAAGCATGATAAAGAAGATTCAAAGAGAGTGAGATGCCAGCTCCTTTCCTTCAGTCAGTAGCTTCAAACATTTCTGGTATATGAATAACATGATGTTTTTCAATGGCAAAAATCAATGAATATTGTAAATGCACAAACAGTAATTTCTCCGCATTGCAAGGTGCAATTCTGAAATTTTTTGCTTTTTCCTGCTCCTCTTAGCATGATAAAGAAGATTCAAAGAGAGTGAGATGCCAGCTCCTTTCATTCAGTCAGTAGCTTCAATCATTTCTGGACGTTTTTCAATGGCAAAAATCATTGAATATTGTAAATGCACAAACAGTAATTTCTCCGCATTGCAAGGTGCAATTCTGAAATTTTTTGCTTTTTCCTGCTCCTCTTAGCATGATAAAGAAGATTCAAAGAGAGTGAGATGCCAGCTCCTTTCATTCAGTCAGTAGCTTCAATCATTTCTGGTATATGAATAACATGATGTTTTTCAATGGCAAAAATCAATGAATATTGTAAATGCACAAACAGTAATTTCTCCGCATTGCAAGGTGCAATTCTGAAATTTTTTGCTTTTTCCTGCTCCTCTTAGCATGATAAAAAAGATTCAAAGAGAGTGAGATGCCAGCTCCTTTCATTCAGTCAGTAGCTTCAATCATTTCTGGACGTTTTTCAATGGCAAAAATCATTGAATATTGTAAATGCACAAACAGTAATTTCTCCGCATTGCAAGGTGCAATTCTGAAATTTTTTGCTTTTTCCTGCTCCTCTTAGCATGATAAAGAAGATTCAAAGAGAGTGAGATGCCAGCTCCTTTCATTCAGTCAGTAGCTTCAATCATTTCTGGTATATGAATAACATGATGTTTTTCAATGGCAAAAATCAATGAATATTGTAAATGCACAAACAGTAATTTCTCCGCATTGCAAGGTGCAATTCTGAAATTTTTTGCTTTTTCCTGCTCCTCTTAGCATGATAAAGAAGATTCAAAGAGAGTGAGATGCCAGCTCCTTTCATTCAGTCAGTAGCTTCAATCATTTCTGGACGTTTTTCAATGGCAAAAATCAATGAATATTGTAAATGCACAAACAGTAATTTCTCCGCATTGCAAGGTGCAATTCTGAAATTTTTTGCTTTTTCCTGCTCCTCTTAGCATGATAAACAAGATTCAAAGAGAGTGAGATGCCAGCTCCTTTCATTCAGTCAGTAGCTTCAATCATTTCTGGACGTTTTTCAATGGCAAAAATCAATGAATATTGTAAATGCACAAACAGTAATTTCTCCGCATTGCAAGGTGCAATTCTGAAATGTTTTGCTTTTTCCTGCTCCTCTTAGCATGATAAAGAAGATTCAAAGAGAGTGAGATGCCAGCTCCTTTCATTCAGTCAGTAGCTTCAATCATTTCTGGACGTTTTTCAATGGCAAAAATCAATGAATATTGTAAATGCACAAACAGTAATTTCTCCGCATTGCAAGGTGCAATTCTGAAATTTTTTGCTTTTTCCTGCTCCTCTTAGCATGATAAAGAAGATTCAAAGAGAGTGAGATGCCAGCTCCTTTCATTCAGTCAGTAGCTTCAATCATTTCTGGACGTTTTTCAATGGCAAAAATCAATGAATATTGTAAATGCACAAACAGTAATTTCTCCGCATTGCAAGGTGCAATTCTGAAATTTTTTGCTTTTTCCTGCTCCTCTTAGCATGATAAAGAAGATTCAAAGAGAGTGAGATGCCAGCTCCTTTCATTCAGTCAGTAGCTTCAATCATTTCTGGACGTTTTTCAATGGCAAAAATCAATGAATATTGTAAATGCACAAACAGTAATTTCTCCGCATTGCAAGGTGCAATTCTGAAATTTTTTGCTTTTTCCTGCTCCTCTTAGCATGATAAACAAGATTCAAAGAGAGTGAGATGCCAGCTCCTTTCATTCAGTCAGTAGCTTCAATCATTTCTGGACGTTTTTCAATGGCAAAAATCATTGAATATTGTAAATGCACAAACAGTAATTTCTCCGCATTGCAAGGTGCAATTCTGAAATTTTTTGCTTTTTCCTGCTCCTCTTAGCATGATAAAAAAGATTCAAAGAGAGTGAGATGCCAGCTCCTTTCATTCAGTCAGTAGCTTCAAACATTTCTGGTATATGAATAACATGATGTTTTTCAATGGCAAAAATCAATGAATATTGTAGATGCACAAACAGTAATTTCTCCGCATTGCAAGGTGCAATTCTGAAATTTTTTGCTTTTTCCTGCTCCTCTTAGCATAATAAAGAAGATTCAAAGAGAGTGAGATGCCAGCTCCTTTCATTCAGTCAGTAGCTTCAATCATTTCTGGACGTTTTTCAATGGCAAAAATCATTGAATATTGTAAATGCACAAACAGCAATTTCTCCGCATTGCAAGGTGCAATTCTGAATTTTTTTGCTTTTTCCTGCTCACCTTAGCATGATAAAGAAGATTCAAAGAGAGTGAGATGCCAGCTCCTTTCATTCAGTCAGTAGCTTCAATCATTTCTGGTATATGAATAACATGATGTTTTTCAATGGCAAAAATCAATGAATATTGTAAATGCACAAACAGTAATTTCTCCGCATTGCAAGGTGCAATTCTGAAATTTTTTGCTTTTTCCTGCTCCTCTTAGCATGATAAAGAAGATTCAAAGAGAATGAGATGCCAGCTCCTTTCATTCAGTCAGTAGCTTCAATCATTTCTGGACGTTTTTCAATGGCAAAAATCAATGAATATTGTAAATGCACAAACAGTAATTTCTCCGCATTGCAAGGTGCAATTCTGAAATTTTTTGCTTTTTCCTGCTCCTCTTAGCATGATAAACAAGATTCAAAGAGAGTGAGATGCCAGCTCCTTTCATTCAGTCAGTAGCTTCAATCATTTCTGGACGTTTGTCAATGGCAAAAATCAATGAATATTGTAAATGCACAAACAGTAATTTCTCCGCATTGCAAGGTGCAATTCTGAAATTTTTTGCTTTATCCTGCTCCTCTAAGCATGATAAAGAAGATTCAAAGAGAGTGAGATGCCAGCTCCTTTCCTTCAGTCAGTAGCTTCAAACATTTCTGGTATATGAATAACATGATGTTTTTCAATGGCAAAAATCAATGAATATTGTAAATGCACAAACAGTAATTTCTCCGCATTGCATGGTGCAATTCTGAAATTTTTTGCTTTTTCCTGCTCCTCTTAGCATGATAAAGAAGATTCAAAGAGAGTGAGATGCCAGCTCCTTTCATTCAGTCAGTAGCTTCAATCATTTCTGGACGTTTTTCAATGGCAAAAATCAATGAATATTGTAAATGCACAAACAGTAATTTCTCCACATTGCAAGGTGCAATTCTGAAATTTTTTGCTTTTTCCTGCTCCTCTTAGCATGATAAAGAAGAATCAAAGAGAGTGAGATGCCAGCTCCTTTCATTCAGTCAGTAGCTTCAATCATTTCTGGACGTTTTTCAGTGGCAAAAATCAATGAATATTGTAAATGCACAGACAGTAATTTCTCCGCATTGCAAGGTGCAATTCTGAAATTTTTTGCTTTTTCCTGCTCCTCTTAGCATGATAAACAAGATTCAAAGAGAGTGAGATGCCAGCTCCTTTCATTCAGTCAGTAGCTTCAATCATTTCTGGACGTTTTTCAATGGCAAAAATCATTGAATATTGTAAATGCACAAACAGTAATTTCTCCGCATTGCAAGGTGCAATTCTGAAATTTTTTGCTTTTTCCTGCTCCTCTTAGCATGATAAAGAAGATTCAAAGAGAATGAGATGCCAGCTCCTTTCATTCAGTCAGTAGCTTCAATCATTTCTGGTATATGAATAACATGATGTTTTTCAATGGCAAAAATCAATGAATATTGTAAATGCACAAACAGTAATTTCTCCGCATTGCAAGGTGCAATTCTGAAATTTTTTGCTTTTTCCTGCTCCTCTTAGCATGATAAAGAAGATTCAAAGAGAGTGAGATGCCAGGTCCTTTCATTCAGTCAGTAGCTTCAATCATTTCTGGACGTTTTTCAATGGCAAAAATCAATGAATATTGTAAATGCACAAACAGTAATTTCTCCGCATTGCAAGGTGCAATTCTGAAATTTTTTGCTTTTTCCTGCTCCTCTTAGCATGATAAACAAGATTCAAAGAGAGTGAGATGCCAGTTCCTTTCATTCAGTCAGTAGCTTCAATCATTTCTGGACGTTTTTCAATGGCAAAAATCAATGAATATTGTAAATGCACAAACAGTAATTTCTCCGCATTGCAAGGTGCAATTCTGAAATTTTTTGCTTTTTCCTGCTCCTCTTAGCATGATAAAAAAGATTCAAAGAGAGTGAGATGCCAGCTCCTTTCATTCAGTCAGTAGCTTCAAACATTTCTGGTATATGAATAACATGATGTTTTTCAATGGCAAAAATCAATGAATATTGTAGATGCACAAACAGTAATTTCTCCGCATTGCAAGGTGCAATTCTGAAATTTTTTGCTTTTTCCTGCTCCTCTTAGCATGATAAAGAAGATTCAAAGAGAATGAGATGCCAGCTCCTTTCATTCAGTCAGTAGCTTCAATCATTTCTGGACGTTTTTCAATGGCAAAAATCATTGAATATTGTAAATGCACAAACAGCAATTTCTCCGCATTGCAAGGTGCAATTCTGAATTTTTTTGCTTTTTCCTGCTCACCTTAGCATGATAAAGAAGATTCAAAGAGAGTGAGATGCCAGCTCCTTTCATTCAGTCAGTAGCTTCAATCATTTCTGGTATATGAATAACATGATGTTTTTCAATGGCAAAAATCAATGAATATTGTAAATGCACAAACAGTAATTTCTCCGCATTGCATGGTGCAATTCTGAAATTTTTTGCTTTTTCCTGCTCCTCTTAGCATGATAAAGAAGATTCAAAGAGAGTGAGATGCCAGCTCCTTTCATTCAGTCAGTAGCTTCAATCATTTCTGGACGTTTTTCAATGGCAAAAATCAATGAATATTGTAAATGCACAAACAGTAATTTCTCCACATTGCAAGGTGCAATTCTGAAATTTTTTGCTTTTTCCTGCTCCTCTTAGCATAATAAAGAAGATTCAAAGAGAGTGAGATGCCAGCTCCTTTCATTCAGTCAGTAGCTTCAATCATTTCTGGACGTTTTTCAATGGCAAAAATCATTGAATATTGTAAATGCACAAACAGCAATTTCTCCGCATTGCAAGGTGCAATTCTGAATTTTTTTGCTTTTTCCTGCTCACCTTAGCATGATAAAGAAGATTCAAAGAGAGTGAGATGCCAGCTCCTTTCATTCAGTCAGTAGCTTCAATCATTTCTGGTATATGAATAACATGATGTTTTTCAATGGCAAAAATCAATGAATATTGTAAATGCACAAACAGTAATTTCTCCGCATTGCAAGGTGCAATTCTGAAATTTTTTGCTTTTTCCTGCTCCTCTTAGCATGATAAAGAAGATTCAAAGAGAATGAGATGCCAGCTCCTTTCATTCAGTCAGTAGCTTCAATCATTTCTGGACGTTTTTCAATGGCAAAAATCAATGAATATTGTAAATGCACAAACAGTAATTTCTCCGCATTGCAAGGTGCAATTCTGAAATTTTTTGCTTTTTCCTGCTCCTCTTAGCATGATAAACAAGATTCAAAGAGAGTGAGATGCCAGCTCCTTTCATTCAGTCAGTAGCTTCAATCATTTCTGGACGTTTGTCAATGGCAAAAATCAATGAATATTGTAAATGCACAAACAGTAATTTCTCCGCATTGCAAGGTGCAATTCTGAAATTTTTTGCTTTATCCTGCTCCTCTAAGCATGATAAAGAAGATTCAAAGAGAGTGAGATGCCAGCTCCTTTCCTTCAGTCAGTAGCTTCAAACATTTCTGGTATATGAATAACATGATGTTTTTCAATGGCAAAAATCAATGAATATTGTAAATGCACAAACAGTAATTTCTCCGCATTGCATGGTGCAATTCTGAAATTTTTTGCTTTTTCCTGCTCCTCTTAGCATGATAAAGAAGATTCAAAGAGAGTGAGATGCCAGCTCCTTTCATTCAGTCAGTAGCTTCAATCATTTCTGGACGTTTTTCAATGGCAAAAATCAATGAATATTGTAAATGCACAAACAGTAATTTCTCCACATTGCAAGGTGCAATTCTGAAATTTTTTGCTTTTTCCTGCTCCTCTTAGCATGATAAAGAAGAATCAAAGAGAGTGAGATGCCAGCTCCTTTCATTCAGTCAGTAGCTTCAATCATTTCTGGACGTTTTTCAGTGGCAAAAATCAATGAATATTGTAAATGCACAGACAGTAATTTCTCCGCATTGCAAGGTGCAATTCTGAAATTTTTTGCTTTTTCCTGCTCCTCTTAGCATGATAAACAAGATTCAAAGAGAGTGAGATGCCAGCTCCTTTCATTCAGTCAGTAGCTTCAATCATTTCTGGACGTTTTTCAATGGCAAAAATCATTGAATATTGTAAATGCACAAACAGTAATTTCTCCGCATTGCAAGGTGCAATTCTGAAATTTTTTGCTTTTTCCTGCTCCTCTTAGCATGATAAAGAAGATTCAAAGAGAATGAGATGCCAGCTCCTTTCATTCAGTCAGTAGCTTCAATCATTTCTGGTATATGAATAACATGATGTTTTTCAATGGCAAAAATCAATGAATATTGTAAATGCACAAACAGTAATTTCTCCGCATTGCAAGGTGCAATTCTGAAATTTTTTGCTTTTTCCTGCTCCTCTTAGCATGATAAAGAAGATTCAAAGAGAGTGAGATGCCAGGTCCTTTCATTCAGTCAGTAGCTTCAATCATTTCTGGACGTTTTTCAATGGCAAAAATCAATGAATATTGTAAATGCACAAACAGTAATTTCTCCGCATTGCAAGGTGCAATTCTGAAATTTTTTGCTTTTTCCTGCTCCTCTTAGCATGATAAACAAGATTCAAAGAGAGTGAGATGCCAGTTCCTTTCATTCAGTCAGTAGCTTCAATCATTTCTGGACGTTTTTCAATGGCAAAAATCAATGAATATTGTAAATGCACAAACAGTAATTTCTCCGCATTGCAAGGTGCAATTCTGAAATTTTTTGCTTTTTCCTGCTCCTCTTAGCATGATAAAAAAGATTCAAAGAGAGTGAGATGCCAGCTCCTTTCATTCAGTCAGTAGCTTCAAACATTTCTGGTATATGAATAACATGATGTTTTTCAATGGCAAAAATCAATGAATATTGTAGATGCACAAACAGTAATTTCTCCGCATTGCAAGGTGCAATTCTGAAATTTTTTGCTTTTTCCTGCTCCTCTTAGCATGATAAAGAAGATTCAAAGAGAATGAGATGCCAGCTCCTTTCATTCAGTCAGTAGCTTCAATCATTTCTGGACGTTTTTCAATGGCAAAAATCATTGAATATTGTAAATGCACAAACAGCAATTTCTCCGCATTGCAAGGTGCAATTCTGAATTTTTTTGCTTTTTCCTGCTCACCTTAGCATGATAAAGAAGATTCAAAGAGAGTGAGATGCCAGCTCCTTTCATTCAGTCAGTAGCTTCAATCATTTCTGGTATATGAATAACATGATGTTTTTCAATGGCAAAAATCAATGAATATTGTAAATGCACAAACAGTAATTTCTCCGCATTGCATGGTGCAATTCTGAAATTTTTTGCTTTTTCCTGCTCCTCTTAGCATGATAAAGAAGATTCAAAGAGAGTGAGATGCCAGCTCCTTTCATTCAGTCAGTAGCTTCAATCATTTCTGGACGTTTTTCAATGGCAAAAATCAATGAATATTGTAAATGCACAAACAGTAATTTCTCCACATTGCAAGGTGCAATTCTGAAATTTTTTGCTTTTTCCTGCTCCTCTTAGCATGATAAAGAAGAATCAAAGAGAGTGAGATGCCAGCTCCTTTCATTCAGTCAGTAGCTTCAATCATTTCTGGACGTTTTTCAGTGGCAAAAATCAATGAATATTGTAAATGCACAGACAGTAATTTCTCCGCATTGCAAGGTGCAATTCTGAAATTTTTTGCTTTTTCCTGCTCCTCTTAGCATGATAAACAAGATTCAAAGAGAGTGAGATGCCAGCTCCTTTCATTCAGTCAGTAGCTTCAATCATTTCTGGACGTTTTTCAATGGCAAAAATCATTGAATATTGTAAATGCACAAACAGTAATTTCTCCGCATTGCAAGGTGCAATTCTGAATTTTTTTGCTTTTTCCTGCTCACCTTAGCATGATAAAGAAGATTCAAAGAGAGTGAGATGCCAGCTCCTTTCATTCAGTCAGTAGCTTCAATCATTTCTGGTATATGAATAACATGATGTTTTTCAATGGCAAAAATCAATGAATATTGTAAATGCACAAACAGTAATTTCTCCACATTGCAAGGTGCAATTCTGAAATTTTTTGCTTTTTCCTGCTCCTCTTAGCATGATAAAGAAGATTCAAAGAGAATGAGATGCCAGCTCCTTTCATTCAGTCAGTAGCTTCAATCATTTCTGGACGTTTTTCAATGGCAAAAATCAATGAATATTGTAAATGCACAAACAGTAATTTCTCCGCATTGCAAGGTGCAATTCTGAAATTTTTTGCTTTTTCCTGCTCCTCTTAGCATGATAAACAAGATTCAAAGAGAGTGAGATGCCAGCTCCTTTCATTCAGTCAGTAGCTTCAATCATTTCTGGACGTTTGTCAATGGCAAAAATCAATGAATATTGTAAATGCACAAACAGTAATTTCTCCGCATTGCAAGGTGCAATTCTGAAATTTTTTGCTTTTTCCTGCTCCTCTAAGCATGATAAAGAAGATTCAAAGAGAGTGAGATGCCAGCTCCTTTCCTTCAGTCAGTAGCTTCAAACATTTCTGGTATATGAATAACATGATGTTTTTCAATGGCAAAAATCAATGAATATTGTAAATGCACAAACAGTAATTTCTCCGCATTGCAAGGTGCAATTCTGAAATTTTTTGCTTTTTCCTGCTCCTCTTAGCATGATAAAGAAGATTCAAAGAGAGTGAGATGCCAGCTCCTTTCATTCAGTCAGTAGCTTCAATCATTTCTGGACGTTTTTCAATGGCAAAAATCATTGAATATTGTAAATGCACAAACAGTAATTTCTCCGCATTGCAAGGTGCAATTCTGAAATTTTTTGCTTTTTCCTGCTCCTCTTAGCATGATAAAGAAGATTCAAAGAGAGTGAGATGCCAGCTCCTTTCATTCAGTCAGTAGCTTCAATCATTTCTGGTATATGAATAACATGATGTTTTTCAATGGCAAAAATCAATGAATATTGTAAATGCACAAACAGTAATTTCTCCGCATTGCAAGGTGCAATTCTGAAATTTTTTGCTTTTTCCTGCTCCTCTTAGCATGATAAAGAAGATTCAAAGAGAGTGAGATGCCAGCTCCTTTCATTCAGTCAGTAGCTTCAATCATTTCTGGACGTTTTTCAATGGCAAAAATCATTGAATATTGTAAATGCACAAACAGTAATTTCTCCGCATTGCAAGGTGCAATTCTGAAATTTTTTGCTTTTTCCTGCTCCTCTTAGCATGATAAAGAAGATTCAAAGAGAGTGAGATGCCAGCTCCTTTCATTCAGTCAGTAGCTTCAATCATTTCTGGTATATGAATAACATGATGTTTTTCAATGGCAAAAATCAATGAATATTGTAAATGCACAAACAGTAATTTCTCCGCATTGCAAGGTGCAATTCTGAAATTTTTTGCTTTTTCCTGCTCCTCTTAGCATGATAAAGAAGATTCAAAGAGAGTGAGATGCCAGCTCCTTTCATTCAGTCAGTAGCTTCAATCATTTCTGGACGTTTTTCAATGGCAAAAATCAATGAATATTGTAAATGCACAAACAGTAATTTCTCCGCATTGCAAGGTGCAATTCTGAAATTTTTTGCTTTTTCCTGCTCCTCTTAGCATGATAAACAAGATTCAAAGAGAGTGAGATGCCAGCTCCTTTCATTCAGTCAGTAGCTTCAATCATTTCTGGACGTTTTTCAATGGCAAAAATCAATGAATATTGTAAATGCACAAACAGTAATTTCTCCGCATTGCAAGGTGCAATTCTGAAATTTTTTGCTTTTTTCTGCTCCTCTCAGCATGATAAAGAAGACTCAAAGAGAGTGAGATGCCAGCTCCTTTCATTCAGTCAGTAGCTTCAAACATTTCTGGTATATGAATAACATGATGTTTTTCAATGGCAAAAATCAATGAATATTGTAAATGCACAAACAGTAATTTCTCCGCATTGCAAGGTGCAATTCTGAAATTTTTTGCTTTTTCCTGCTCCTCTTAGCATGATAAAGAAGATTCAAAGAGAGTGAGATGCCAGCTCCTTTCATTCAGTCAGTAGCTTCAATCATTTCTGGACGTTTTTCAATGGCAAAAATCAATGAATATTGTAAATGCACAAACAGTAATTTCTCCGCATTGCAAGGTGCAATTCTGAAATTTTTTGCTTTTTCCTGATCCTCTTAGCATGATAAACAAGATTCAAAGAGAGTGAGATGCCAGCTCCTTTCATTCAGTCAGTAGCTTCAATCATTTCTGGACGTTTTTCAATGGCAAAAATCAATGAATATTGTAAATGCACAAACAGTAATTTCTCCGCATTGCAAGGTGCAATTCTGAAATTTTTTGCTTTTTCCTGCTCCTCTTAGCATGATAAAGAAGATTCAAAGAGAGTGAGATGCCAGCTCCTTTCATTCAGTCAGTAGCTACAATCATTTCTGGACGTTTTTCAATGGCAAAAATCAATGAATATTGTAAATGCACAAACAGTAATTTCTCCGCATTGCAAGGTGCAATTCTGAAATTTTTTGCTTTTTTCTGCTCCTCTTAGCATGATAAAGAAGATTCAAAGAGAGTGAGATGCCAGCTCCTTTCATTCAGTCAGTAGCTTCAAACATTTCTGGTATATGAATAACATGTTTTTCAATGGCAAAAATCAATGAATATTGTAAATGCACAAACAGTAGTTTCTCCGCATTGCAAGGTGCAATTCTGAAATTTTTTGCTTTTTCCTGCTCCTCTTAGCATGATAAAGAAGATTCAAAGAGAGTGAGATGCCAGCTCCTTTCATTCAGTCAGTAGCTTCAATCATTTCTGGACGTTTTTCAATGGCAAAAATCATTGAATATTGTAAATGCACAAACAGTAATTTCTCCGCATTGCAAGGTGCAATTCTGAAATTTTTTGCTTTTTCCTGCTCCTCTTAGCATGATAAAGAAGATTCAAAGAGAGTGAGATGCCAGCTCCTTTCATTCAGTCAGTAGCTTCAATCATTTCTGGAATATGAATAACATGATGTTTTTCAATGGCAAAAATCAATGAATATTGTAAATGCACAAACAGTAATTTCTCCGCATTGCAAGGTGCAATTCTGAAATTTTTTGCTTTTTTCTGCTCCTCTTAGCATGATAAAGAAGATTCAAAGAGAGTGAGATGCCAGCTCCTTTCATTCAGTCAGTAGCTTCAATCATTTCTGGACGTTTTTCAATGGCAAAAATCAATGAATATTGTAAATGCACAAACAGTAATTTCTCCGCATTGCAAGGTGCAATTCTGAAATTTTTTGCTTTTTCCTGCTCCTCTTAGCATGATAAACAAGATTCAAAGAGAGTGAGATGCCAGCTCCTTTCATTCAGTCAGTAGCTTCAATCATTTCTGGACGTTTTTCAATGGCAAAAATCAATGAATATTGTAAATGCACAAACAGTAATTTCTCCGCATTGCAAGGTGCAATTCTGAAATTTTTTGCTTTTTCCTGCTCCTCTTAGCATGATAAAGAAGATTCAAAGAGAGTGAGATGCCAGCTCCTTTCATTCAGTCAGTAGCTACAATCATTTCTGGACGTTTTTCAATGGCAAAAATCAATGAATATTGTAAATGCACAAACAGTAATTTCTCCGCATTGCAAGGTGCAATTCTGAAATTTTTTGCTTTTTCCTGCTCCTCTTAGCATGATAAAGAAGATTCAAAGAGAGTGAGATGCCAGCTCCTTTCATTCAGTCAGTAGCTTCAAACATTTCTGGTATATGAATAACATGATGTTTTTCAATGGCAAAAATCAATGAATATTGTAAATGCACAAACAGTAATTTCTCCGCATTGCAAGGTGCAATTCTGAAATTTTTTGCTTTTTCCTGCTCCTCTTAGCATGATAAAGAAGATTCAAAGAGAGTGAGATGCCAGCTCCTTTCATTCAGTCAGTAGCTTCAATCATTTCTGGACGTTTTTCAATGGCAAAAATCATTGAATATTGTAAATGCACAAACAGTAATTTCTCCGCATTGCAAGGTGCAATTCTGAAATTTTTTGCTTTTTCCTGCTCCTCTTAGCATGATAAAGAAGATTCAAAGAGAGTGAGATGCCAGCTCCTTTCATTCAGTCAGTAGCTTCAATCATTTCTGGAATATGAATAACATGATGTTTTTCAATGGCAAAAATCAATGAATATTGTAAATGCACAAACAGTAATTTCTCCGCATTGCAAGGTGCAATTCTGAAATTTTTTGCTTTTTCCTGCTCCTCTTAGCATGATAAAGAAGATTCAAAGAGAGTGAGATGCCAGCTCCTTTCATTCAGTCAGTAGCTTCAATCATTTCTGGACGTTTTTCAATGGCAAAAATCATTGAATATTGTAAATGCACAAACAGTAATTTCTCCGCATTGCAAGGTGCAATTCTGAAATTTTTTGCTTTTTCCTGCTCCTCTTAGCATGATAAAGAAGATTCAAAGAGAGTGAGATGCCAGCTCCTTTCATTCAGTCAGTAGCTTCAATCATTTCTGGTATATGAATAACATGATGTTTTTCAATGGCAAAAATCAATGAATATTGTAAATGCACAAACAGTAATTTCTCCGCATTGCAAGGTGCAATTCTGAAATTTTTTGCTTTTTCCTGCTCCTCTTAGCATGATAAAGAAGATTCAAAGAGAGTGAGATGCCAGCTCCTTTCATTCAGTCAGTAGCTTCAATCATTTCTGGACGTTTTTCAATGGCAAAAATCAATGAATATTGTAAATGCACAAACAGTAATTTCTCCGCATTGCAAGGTGCAATTCTGAAATTTTTTGCTTTTTCCTGCTCCTCTTAGCGTGATAAACAAGATTCAAAGAGAGTGAGATGCCAGCTCTTTTCATTCAGTCAGTAGCTTCAATCATTTCTGGACGTTTTTCAATGGCAAAAATCAATGAATATTGTAAATGCACAAACAGTAATTTCTCCGCATTGCAAGGTGCAATTCTGAAATTTTTTGCTTTTTCCTGCTCCTCTTAGCATGATAAAGAAGATTCAAAGAGAGTGAGATGCCAGCTCCTTTCATTCAGTCAGTAGCTTCAAACATTTCTGGTATATGAATAACATGATGTTTTTCAATGGCAAAAATCAATGAATATTGTAAATGCACAAACAGTAATTTCTCCGCATTGCAAGGTGCAATTCTGAAATTTTTTGCTTTTTCCTGCTCCTCTTAGCATGATAAAGAAGATTCAAAGAGAGTGAGATGCCAGCTCCTTTCATTCAGTCAGTAGCTTCAATCATTTCTGGACATTTTTCAATGGCAAAAATCATTGAATATTGTAAATGCACAAACAGTAATTTCTCCGCATTGCAAGGTGCAATTCTGAAATTTTTTGCTTTTTCCTGCTCCTCTTAGCATGATAAAGAAGATTCAAAGAGAGTGAGATGCCAGCTCCTTTCATTCAGTCAGTAGCTTCAATCATTTCTGGAATATGAATAACATGATGTTTTTCAATGGCAAAAATCAATGAATATTGTAAATGCACAAACAGTAATTTCTCCGCATTGCAAGGTGCAATTCTGAAATTTTTTGCTTTTTCCTGCTCCTCTTAGCATGATAAAGAAGATTCAAAGAGAGTGAGATGCCAGCTCCTTTCATTCAGTCAGTAGCTTCAATCATTTCTGGTATATGAATAACATGATGTTTTTCAATGGCAAAAATCAATGAATATTGTAAATGCACAAACAGTAATTTCTCCGCATTGCAAGGTGCAATTCTGAAATTTTTTGCTTTTTCCTGCTCCTCTTAGCATGATAAAGAAGATTCAAAGAGAGTGAGATGCCAGCTCCTTTCATTCATTCAGTAGCTTCAATCATTTCTGGACGTTTTTCAATGGCAAAAATCAATGAATATTGTAAATGCACAAACAGTAATTTCTCCGCATTGCAAGGTGCAATTCTGAAATTTTTTGCTTTTTCCTGCTCCTCTTAGCATGATAAAGAAGATTCAAAGAGAGTGAGATGCCAGCTCCTTTCATTCAGTCAGTAGCTTCAATCATTTCTGGACGTTTTTCAATGGCAAAAATCAATGAATATTGTAAATGCACAAACAGTAATTTCTCCGCATTGCAAGGTGCAATTCTGAAATTTTTTGCTTTTTCCTGCTCCTCTTAGCATGATAAAGAAGATTCAAAGAGAGTGAGATGCCAGCTCCTTTCATTCAGTCAGTAGCTTCAATCATTTCTGGACGTTTTTCAATGGCAAAAATAAATGAATATTGTAAATGCACAAACAGTAATTTCTCCGCATTGCAAGGTGCAATTCTGAAATTTTTTGCTTTTTCCTGCTCCTCTTAGCTTGATAAAGAAGATTCAAAGAGAGTGAGATGCCAGCTCCTTTCATTCAGTCAGTAGCTTCAAACATTTCTGGTATATGAATAACATGATGTTTTTCAATGGCAAAAATCAATGAATATTGTAAATGCACAAACAGTAATTTCTCCGCATTGCAAGGTGCAATTCTGAAATTTTTTGCTTTTTCCTGCTCCTCTTAGCATGATAAAGAAGATTCAAAGAGAGTGAGATGCCAGCTCCTTTCATTCAGTCAGTAGCTTCAAACATTTCTGGTATATGAATAACATGATGTTTTTCAATGGCAAAAATCAATGAATATTGTAAATGCACAAACAGTAATTTCTCCGCATTGCAAGGTGCAATTCTGAAATTTTTTGCTTTTTCCTGCTCCTCTTAGCATGATAAAGAAGATTCAAAGAGAGTGAGATGCCAGCTCCTTTCATTCAGTCAGTAGCTTCAATCATTTCTGGACGTTTTTCAATGGCAAAAATCATTGAATATTGTAAATGCACAAACAGTAATTTCTCCGCATTGCAAGGTGCTATTCTGAAATTTTTTGCTTTTTCCTGCTCCTCTTAGCATGATAAAGAAGATTCAAAGAGAGTGAGATGCCAGCTCCTTTCATTCAGTCAGTAGCTTCAATCATTTCTGGAATATGAATAACATGATGTTTTTCAATGGCAAAAATCAATGAATATTGTAAATGCACAAACAGTAATTTCTCCGCATTGCAAGGTGCAATTCTGAAATTTTTTGCTTTTTCCTGCTCCTCTTAGCATGATAAAGAAGATTCAAAGAGAGTGAGATGCCAGCTCCTTTCATTCAGTCAGTAGCTTCAATCATTTCTGCACGTTTTTCAATTGCAAAAATCATTGAATATTGTAAATGCACAAACAGTAATTTCTCCGCATTGCAAGGTGCAATTCTGAAATTTTTTGCTTTTTCCTGCTCCTCTTAGCATGATAAAGAAGATTCAAAGAGAGTGAGATGCCAGCTCCTTTCATTCAGTCAGTAGCTTCAATCATTTCTGGTATATGAATAACATGATGTTTTTCAATGGCAAAAATCAATGAATATTGTAAATGCACAAACAGTAATTTCTCCGCATTGCAAGGCGCAATTCTGAAATTTTTTGCTTTTTCCTGCTCCTCTTAGCATGATAAAGAAGATTCAAAGAGAGTGAGATGCCAGCTCCTTTCATTCAGTCAGTAGCTTCAATCATTTCTGGACGTTTTTCAATGGCAAAAATCAATGAATATTGTAAATGCACAAACAGTAATTTCTCCGCATTGCAAGGTGCAATTCTGAAATTTTTTGCTTTTTCCTGCTCCTCTTAGCGTGATAAACAAGATTCAAAGAGAGTGAGATGCCAGCTCTTTTCATTCAGTCAGTAGCTTCAATCATTTCTGGACGTTTTTCAATGGCAAAAATCAATGAATATTGTAAATGCACAAACAGTAATTTCTCCGCATTGCAAGGTGCAATTCTGAAATTTTTTGCTTTTTCCTGCTCCTCTTAGCATGATAAAGAAGATTCAAAGAGAGTGAGATGCCAGCTCCTTTCATTCAGTCAGTAGCTTCAAACATTTCTGGTATATGAATAACATGATGTTTTTCAATGGCAAAAATCAATGAATATTGTAAAAGCACAAACAGTAATTTCTCCGCATTGCAAGGTGCAATTCTGAAATTTTTTGCTTTTTCCTGCTCCTCTTAGCATGATAAAGAAGATTCAAAGAGAGTGAGATGCCAGCTCCTTTCATTCAGTCAGTAGCTTCAATCATTTCTGGACGTTTTTCAATGGCAAAAATCATTGAATATTGTAAATGCACAAACAGTAATTTCTCCGCATTGCAAGGTGCAATTCTGAAATTTTTTGCTTTTTCCTGCTCCTCTTAGCATGATAAATAAGATTCAAAGAGAGTGAGATGCCAGCTCCTTTCTTTCAGTCAGTAGCTTCAATCATTTCTGGAATATGAATAACATGATGTTTTTCAATGGCAAAAATCAATGAATATTGTAAATGCACAAACAGTAATTTCTCCGCATTGCAAGGTGCAATTCTGAAATTTTTTGCTTTTTCCTGCTCCTCTTAGCATGATAAAGAAGATTCAAAGAGAGTGAGATGCCAGCTCCTTTCATTCAGTCAGTAGCTTCAATCATTTCTGGACGTTTTTCAATGGCAAAAATCAATGAATATTGTAAATGCACAAACAGTAATTTCTCCGCATTGCAAGGTGCAATTCTGAAATTTTTTGCTTTTTCCTGCTCCTCTTAGCATGATAAAGAAGATTCAAAGAGAGTGAGATGCCAGCTCCTTTCATTCAGTCAGTAGCTTCAATCATTTCTGGACGTTTTTCAATGGCAAAAATCAATGAATATTGTAAATGCACAAACAGTAATTTCTCCGCATTGCAAGGTGCAATTCTGAAATTTTTTGCTTTTTCCTGCTCCTCTTAGCATGATAAACAAGATTCAAAGAGAGTGAGATGCCAGCTCCTTTCATTCAGTCAGTAGCTTCAATCATTTCTGGACGTTTTTCAATGGCAAAAATAAATGAATATTGTAAATGCACAAACAGTAATTTCTCCGCATTGCAAGGTGCAACTCTGAAATTTTTTGCTTTTTCCTGCTCCTCTTAGCATGATAAAGAAGATTCAAAGAGAGTGAGATGCCAGCTCCTTTCATTCAGTCAGTAGCTTCAAACATTTCTGGTATATGAATAACATGATGTTTTTCAATGGCAAAAATCAATGAATATTGTAAATGCACAAACAGTAATTTCTCCGCATTGCAAGGTGCAATTCTGAAATTTTTTGCTTTTTCCTGCTCCTCTTAGCATGATAAAGAAGATTCAAAGAGAGTGAGATGCCAGCTCCTTTCATTCAGTCAGTAGCTTCAATCATTTCTGGTATATGAATAACATGATGTTTTTCAATGGCAAAAATCAATGAATATTGTAAATGCACAAACAGTAATTTCTCCGCATTGCAAGGTGCAATTCTGAAATTTTTTGCTTTTTCCTGCTCCTCTTAGCATGGTAAAGAAGATTCAAAGAGAGTGAGATGCCAGCTCCTTTCATTCAGTCAGTAGCTTCAATCATTTCTGGACGTTTTTCAATGGCAAAAATCATTGAATATTGTAAATGCACAAACAGTAATTTCTCCGCATTGCAAGGTGCAATTCTGAAATTTTTGCTTTTTCCTGCATCTCTTAGCATGATAAACAAGATTCAAAGAGAGTGAGATGCCAGCTCCTTTCATTCAGTCAGTAGCTTCAATCATTTCTGGACGTTTTTCAATGGCAAAAATCAATGAATATTGTAAATGCACAAACAGTAATTTCTCCGCATTGCAAGGTGCAATTCTGAAATTTTTTGCTTTTTCCTGCTCCTCTTAGCATGATAAAGAAGATTCAAAGAGAGTGAGATGCCAGCTCCTTTCATTCAGTCAGTAGCTTCAATCATTTCTGGACGTTTTTCAATGGCAAAAATCAATGAATATTGTAAATGCACAAACAGTAATTTCTCCGCATTGCAAGGTGCAATTCTGAAATTTTTTGCTTTTTCCTGCTCCTCTTAGCATGATAAAGAAGATTCAAAGAGAATGAGATGCCAGCTCCTTTCATTCAGTCAGTAGCTTCAATCATTTCTGGTATATGAATAACATGATGTTTTTCAATGGCAAAAATCAATGAATATTGTAAATGCACAAACAGTAATTTCTCCGCATTGCAAGGTGCAATTCTGAAATTTTTTGCTTTTTCCTGCTCCTCTTAGCATGATAAAGAAGATTCAAAGAGAGTGAGATGCCAGCTCCTTTCATTCAGTCAGTAGCTTCAATCATTTCTGGACGTTTTTCAATGGCAAAAATCAATGAATATTGTTAATGCACAAACAGTAATTTCTCCGCATTGCAAGGTGCAATTCTGAAATTTTTTGCTTTTTCCTGCTCCTCTTAGCATGATAAACAAGATTCAAAGAGAGTGAGATGCCAGCTCCTTTCATTCAGTCAGTAGCTTCAATCATTTCTGGACGTTTTTCAATGGCAAAAATAAATGAATATTGTAAATGCACAAACAGTAATTTCTCCGCATTGCAAGGTGCAATTCTGAAATTTTTTGCTTTTTCCTGCTCCTCTTAGCATGATAAAGAAGATTCAAAGAGAGTGAGATGCCAGCTCCTTTCATTCAGTCAGTAGCTTCAAACATTTCTGGTATATGAATAACATGATGTTTTTCAATGGCAAAAATCAATGAATATTGTAAATGCACAAACAGTAATTTCTCCGCATTGCAAGGTGCAATTCTGAAATTTTTTGCTTTTTCCTGCTCCTCTTAGCATGATAAAGAAGATTCAAAGAGAGTGAGATGCCAGCTCCTTTCATTCAGTCAGTAGCTTCAATCATTTCTGGTATATGAATAACATGATGTTTTTCAATGGCAAAAATCAATGAATATTGTAAATGCACAAACAGTAATTTCTCCGCATTGCAAGGTGCAATTCTGAAATTTTTTGCTTTTTCCTGCTCCTCTTAGCATGGTAAAGAAGATTCAAAGAGAGTGAGATGCCAGCTCCTTTCATTCAGTCAGTAGCTTCAATCATTTCTGGACGTTTTTCAATGGCAAAAATCATTGAATATTGTAAATGCACAAACAGTAATTTCTCCGCATTGCAAGGTGCAATTCTGAAATTTTTGCTTTTTCCTGCTCCTCTTAGCATGATAAACAAGATTCAAAGAGAGTGAGATGCCAGCTCCTTTCATTCAGTCAGTAGCTTCAATCATTTCTGGACGTTTTTCAATGGCAAAAATCAATGAATATTGTAAATGCACAAACAGTAATTTCTCCGCATTGCAAGGTGCAATTCTGAAATTTTTTGCTTTTTCCTGCTCCTCTTAGCATGATAAAGAAGATTCAAAGAGAGTGAGATGCCAGCTCCTTTCATTCAGTCAGTAGCTTCAATCATTTCTGGACGTTTTTCAATGGCAAAAATCATTGAATATTGTAAATGCACAAACAGTAATTTCTCCGCATTGCAAGGTGCAATTCTGAAATTTTTTGCTTTTTCCTGCTCCTCTTAGCATGATAAAGAAGATTCAAAGAGAGTGAGATGCCAGCTCCTTTCATTCAGTCAGTAGCTTCAATCATTTCTGGAATATGAATAACATGATGTTTTTCAATGGCAAAAATCAATGAATATTGTAAATGCACAAACAGTAATTTCTCCGCATTGCAAGGTGCAATTCTGAAATTTTTTGCTTTTTCCTGCTCCTCTTAGCATGATAAAGAAGATTCAAAGAGAGTGAGATGCCAGCTCCTTTCATTCAGTCAGTAGCTTCAATCATTTCTGGACGTTTTTCAATGGCAAAAATCATTGAATATTGTAAATGCACAAACAGTAATTTCTCCGCATTGCAAGGTGCAATTCTGAAATTTTTTGCTTTTTCCTGCTCCTCTTAGCATGATAAAGAAGATTCAAAGAGAGTGAGATGCCAGCTCCTTTCATTCAGTCAGTAGCTTCAATCATTTCTGGAATATGAATAACATGATGTTTTTCAATGGCAAAAATCAATGAATATTGTAAATGCACAAACAGTAATTTCTCCGCATTGCAAGGTGCAATTCTGAAATTTTTTGCTTTTTCCTGCTCCTCTTAGCATGATAAAGAAGATTCAAAGAGAGTGAGATGCCAGCTCCTTTCATTCAGTCAGTAGCTTCAATCATTTCTGCACGTTTTTCAATGGCAAAAATCATTGAATATTGTAAATGCACAAACAGTAATTTCTCCGCATTGCAAGGTGCAATTCTGAAATTTTTTGCTTTTTCCTGCTCCTCTTAGCATGATAAAGAAGATTCAAAGAGAGTGAGATGCCAGCTCCTTTCATTCAGTCAGTAGCTTCAATCATTTCTGGTATATGAATAACATGATGTTTTTCAATGGCAAAAATCAATGAATATTGTAAATGCACAAACAGTAATTTCTCCGCATTGCAAGGTGCAATTCTGAAATTTTTTGCTTTTTCCTGCTCCTCTTAGCATGATAAAGAAGATTCAAAGAGAGTGAGATGCCAGCTCCTTTCATTCAGTCAGTAGCTTCAATCATTTCTGGACGTTTTTCAATGGCAAAAATCAATGAATATTGTAAATGCACAAACAGTAATTTCTCCGCATTGCAAGGTGCAATTCTGAAATTTTTTGCTTTTTCCTGCTCCTCTTAGCGTGATAAACAAGATTCAAAGAGAGTGAGATGCCAGCTCTTTTCATTCAGTCAGTAGCTTCAATCATTTCTGGACGTTTTTCAATGGCAAAAATCAATGAATATTGTAAATGCACAAACAGTAATTTCTCCGCATTGCAAGGTGCAATTCTGAAATTTTTTGCTTTTTCCTGCTCCTCTTAGCATGATAAAGAAGATTCAAAGAGAGTGAGATGCCAGCTCCTTTCATTCAGTCAGTAGCTTCAATCATTTCTGGACGTTTTTCAATGGCAAAAATCATTGAATATTGTAAATGCACAAACAGTAATTTCTCCGCATTGCAAGGTGCAATTCTGAAATTTTTTGCTTTTTCCTGCTCCTCTTAGCATGATAAATAAGATTCAAAGAGAGTGAGATGCCAGCTCCTTTCTTTCAGTCAGTAGCTTCAATCATTTCTGGAATATGAATAACATGATGTTTTTCAATGGCAAAAATCAATGAATATTGTAAATGCACAAACAGTAATTTCTCCGCATTGCAAGGTGCAATTCTGAAATTTTTTGCTTTTTCCTGCTCCTCTTAGCATGATAAAGAAGATTCAAAGAGAGTGAGATGCCAGCTCCTTTCATTCAGTCAGTAGCTTCAATCATTTCTGGACGTTTTTCAATGGCAAAAATCAATGAATATTGTAAATGCACAAACAGTAATTTCTCCGCATTGCAAGGTGCAATTCTGAAATTTTTTGCTTTTTCCTGCTCCTCTTAGCATGATAAAGAAGATTCAAAGAGAGTGAGATGCCAGCTCCTTTCATTCAGTCAGTAGCTTCAATCATTTCTGGACGTTTTTCAATGGCAAAAATCAATGAATATTGTAAATGCACAAACAGTAATTTCTCCGCATTGCAAGGTGCAATTCTGAAATTTTTTGCTTTTTCCTGCTCCTCTTAGCATGATAAACAAGATTCAAAGAGAGTGAGATGCCAGCTCCTTTCATTCAGTCAGTAGCTTCAATCATTTCTGGACGTTTTTCAATGGCAAAAATAAATGAATATTGTAAATGCACAAACAGTAATTTCTCCGCATTGCAAGGTGCAACTCTGAAATTTTTTGCTTTTTCCTGCTCCTCTTAGCATGATAAAGAAGATTCAAAGAGAGTGAGATGCCAGCTCCTTTCATTCAGTCAGTAGCTTCAAACATTTCTGGTATATGAATAACATGATGTTTTTCAATGGCAAAAATCAATGAATATTGTAAATGCACAAACAGTA
>NW_027371765.1:0-23236 GCF_046119375.1 Phyllobates terribilis
CAGGGAGTAATAGCTTGTAGTCTCCCCCCCCCCCCCCCAGTAATGGCTGATAACAGGGAGTAATAGCTTGCACAGATAGGTGGAGATGAGCGGTGCCGCCTCTCCCGCACTTACTGCAGCAGGGCGGACATTTTGCTCAGCCTCCGGCCGCCGTTCTCTCTTTCTTCTTCCAGTTTTGTCTGAAGATCATGAACCTGAAGGAGGAAAGGGAGAGACTCAGGTTACAGAAGTGATGCTGCAGCTCGGGGTGTGACTGGAGCACAGGAAGGAAGCGGCCCGGGGTGTGCCTGGAGCACAGGAAGGAAGCGGCCCGGGGTGTGCCTGGAGCACAGGAAGGAAGCGGCCCGGGGTGTGCCTGGAGCACAGGAAGGAAGCGGCCCGGGGTGTGCCTGGAGCACAGGAAGGAAGCGGCCCGGGGTGTGCCTGGAGCACAGGAAGGAAGCGGCCCGGGGTGTGCCTGGAGCACAGGAAGGAAGCGGCCCGGGGTGTGCCTGGAGCACAGGAAGGAAGCGGCCCGGGGTGTGCCTGGAGCACAGGAAGGGAGCGGCCCGGGATGTGACTGGAGCACAGGAAGGGAGCGGCTCGGGATGTGACTGGAGCACAGGAAGGGAGCGGCTCGGGATGTGACTGGAGCACAGGAAGGGAGCGGCTCGGGATGTGACTGGAGCACAGGAAGGGAGCGGCTCGGGATGTGACTGGAGCACAGGAAGGGAGCGGCTCGGGATGTGACTGGAGCACAGGAAGGGAGCGGCTCGGGGTGTGACTGGAGCACAGGAAGGGAGCGGCTCGGGGTGTGACTGGAGCACAGGAAGGAAGCGGCCCGGGGTGTGACTGGAGCACAGGAAGGAAGCGGCTCGGGGTGTGACTGGAGCACAGGAAGGAAGCGGCTCGGGGTGTGACTGGAGCACAGGATGCAGCTTTGGATATGATCAGTTATTTCCACCCCCATATATTCTGCTCAGTGAGGGTCCGGTGATCTGACCCTGCAGCCGCTTTGCTCGGACCCTCGGTCGCCTGTCTCTGGAGTCAGCACAAATCCCAGCATGCTCTCCAGCACAGGGAGGTGACGTCCCCTGCCGTGCAGCACATCTCCCAGCATGCTCTCCAGCACAGGGAGGTGATGACCCCTGACGTGCAGCATTAATCCCAGCATGCTCTCCAGCACAGGGAGGTGACGCCCCCTGCCGTGCAGCACAAATCCCAGCATGCTCTCCAGCACAGGGAGGTGACGCCCCCTGCAGTGCAGCACATCTCCCAGCATGCTCTCCAGCACAGGGAGGTGACGCCCCCTGCTGGCCTCTGCCGTGCAGCACATCTCCCAGCATGCTCTCCAGCACAGGGAGGTGACGCCCCCTGCCGTGCAGCACATCTCCCAGCATGCTCTCCAGTACAGGGAGTTGATGCCCCCTGCTGGCCTCTGCCGTGCAGCACATCTCCCAGCATGCTCTCCAGCACAGGGAGGTGATGCCCCCTGCTGGCCTCTGCCGTGCAGCACATCTCCCAGCATGCTCTCCAGCACAGGGAGGTGATGCCCCCTGCTGGCCTCTGCCGTGCAGCACATCTCCCAGCATGCTCTCCAGCACAGGGAGGTGACGCCCCCTGCCGTGCAGCACATCTCCCAGCATGCTCTCCAGCACAGGGAGGTGAAACCCCCTGCTGGCCACTGGCGGTGCAGCACATCTCACAGCATGCTCTCCAGCACAGGGAGGTGAAACCCCCTGCTGGCCACTGGCGGTGCAGCACATCTCACAGCATGCTCTCCAGCACAGGGAGGTGAAACCCCCTGCTGGCCACTGGCGGTGCAGCACATCTCCCAGCATGCTCTCCAGCACAGGGAGGTGAAACCCCCTGCTGGCCACTGGCGGTGCAGCACATCTCCCAGCACGCTCTCCAGCACAGGGAGGTGACGCCCCCTGCTGGCCTCTGCCGTGCAGCACATTTCCCAGCATGCTCTCCAGCACAGGGAGGTGACGCCCCCTGCTGGCCTCTGCCGTGCAGCACATCTCCCAGCATGCTCTCCAGCACAGGGAGGTGACGCCCCCTGCTGGCCTCTGCCGTGCAGCACATCTCCCAGCATGCTCTCCAGCACAGGGAGGTGACGCCCCCTGCAGTGCAGCACATCTCCCAGCATGCTCTCCAGCACAGGGAGGTGACGCCCCCTGCTGGCCTCTGCCGTGCAGCACATCTCCCAGCATGCTCTCCAGCACAGGGAGGTGACGCCCCCTGCTGGCCTCTGCCGTGCAGCACATCTCCCAGCATGCTCTCCAGCACAGGGAGGTGATGACCCCTGCCGTGCAGCACAGCTCCCAGCATGCTCTCCAGCACAGGGAGGTGACGCCCCCTGCCGTGCAGCTCATCTCCCAGCATGCTCTCTAGCACAGGGAGGTGATGACCCCTGCCACGCAGCACATCTCCCAGCATGCTCTCCAGCACAGGGAGGTGATGACCCCTGCCGTGCAGCTCATCTCCCAGCATATTCTCCAGCACCATGTGGTGATGCCCCCTGCTGGCCTCTGGCGGTGCAGCACCAGTACTACCACCCCCAGCGTCTGCTCTCACCTTCCTCTCCCACTGACTCTCCGTCTGAAGCTTCTCTCTCTGGGATTTGCTTTCTTGCTCCTGTAAGAGATGAGACTCCAGGTCAGCAGTGATGCTGGGAGTTGTAGTCCGCCAGGTGCTGAGGACGTACCCGCAGGTCCTGCTGCAGCTGCTGATCGCGCTCTTGTCCTTGCTGCTTGCTCCGGGACAGGGACTGCTCCAGCTCCTCTATCAGCGCCGAGGCCTGCGGAGAGACCGGGGGGAGACGGAGATGAGACCGGCGGCGGACAGACGGGGGGACAGAGGCCATGAGACCGGCGGCTGACAGACGGGGGGGGGACAGAGGCGATGAGACCGGCGGCGGACAGACGGGGGTCACAGAGGTGATGAGACCGGCGGCTGACAGACGGGGGGGACAGAGGTGATGAGACCGGCGGCTGACAGACGGGGGGGACAGAGGTGATGAGACCGGCGGCTGACAGACGGGGGGACAGAGGCCATGAGACCGGCGGCTGACAGACGGGGGGACAGAGGCCATGAGACCGGCGGCTGACAGACGGGGGGACAGAGGCCATGAGACCGGCGGCTGACAGACGGGGGGACAGAGGCCATGAGACCGGCGGCTGACAGACGGGGGGACAGAGGCCATGAGACCGGCGGCTGACAGACGGGGGGACAGAGGCCATGAGACCGGCGGCTGACAGACGGGGGGGACAGAGGTGATGAGACCGGCGGCTGACAGACGGGGGGACAGAGGCCATGAGACCGGCGGCTGACAGACGGGGGGACAGAGGCCATGAGACCGGCGGCTGACAGACGGGGGGACAGAGGCCATGAGACCGGCGGCTGACAGACGGGGGGGGGGATAGAGGCCATGAGACCGGAGGCTGACAGACGGGGGGGGGACAGAGGCCATGAGACCGGCGGCTGACAGACGGGGGGGGGGGGGGGGGGGGGACAGAGGCCATGAGACCGGCGGCTGACAGACGGGGGGGGACAGAGGCCATGAGACCGGCGGCTGACAGACGGGGGGACAGAGGCCATGAGACCGGAGGCTGACAGACGGGGGGACAGAGGCCATGAGACCGGCGGCTGACAGACGGGGGGGGGGGATAGAGGCCATGAGACCGGAGGCTGACAGACGGGGGGGGGGGGACAGAGGCCATGAGACCGGCGGCTGACAGACGGGGGGGGGGGACAGAGGCCATGAGACCGGCGGCTGACAGACGGGGGGACAGAGGCCATGAGACCGGAGGCTGACAGACGGGGGG
This sequence comes from Phyllobates terribilis, assembly GCF_046119375.1. Taxonomy (NCBI): domain Eukaryota; kingdom Metazoa; phylum Chordata; class Amphibia; order Anura; family Dendrobatidae; genus Phyllobates; species Phyllobates terribilis. The sequence continues at coordinate 3,810 of NW_027371765.1, forward strand.
ACAGAGGCCATGAGACCGGCGGCTGACAGACGGGGGGGGGGGGGGGGAACAGAGGCCATGAGACCGGCGGCTGACAGACGGGGGACAGAGGCCATGAGACCGGCGGCTGACAGACGGGGGGACAGAGGCCATGAGACCGGCGGCTGACAGACGGGGGTCACAGAGGCCATGAGACCGGCGGCTGACAGACGGGGGGACAGAGGCCATGAGACCGGCGGCTGACAGACGGGGGGACAGAGGCCATGAGACCGGCGGCTGACAGACGGGGGGACAGAGGCCATGAGACCGGCGGCTGACAGACGGGGGTCACAGAGGCGATGGGGACCAGGGGGGGGGCGGAGGCACACCTTGGCTGCAGACAGCGCGCTCTGCTGGGTGATGTAGTCCACCTCGGCCTGGTGCTTGCCGTGCAGCTGCTGCAGTTGCTGTTTGTGGTCGCGGCTCTGCCGGTCTCGCTCCTTCTGCGCGGCGCTCAGCCTGACGATACAAGAACAGGTGGAGCAGACCTGAGTGACGAGCAGCTCTGCAGCGTGGAGTGGAGGAGGCCGGATGTAGCAGAGCCGTGTACGCACCGGGCGCTCTGCTGCTGGAGCTCCGCGCGCGCCTCCTGCCAGGACGCCTCCAGCTCAGCCTTCTCCTGAGACAACTTCTGCCGCTGCAGACTACTACTCTCAGCCTCCACAGTCAGCTGCTGCACCCGAGCCTCCAGCTCCTGCACAGTCTGTGCCTGGGGAGAGAAACGCAGGGACAAGAGGGAAACCCTGTACCCAATATCACCCCCACCTGAGGAGCCCCCCATCTAATGTCAGCACCGCAGAGAATCCGGGGGCCGCGCTCATTACAGTCAGTCTCTACTGCAGCTCTGGCATTCTATTCATGGACCAGGAGGCGCAGGATGAGCCCAAATTAGGGTGATCTACATGTGTGTGGCGGAGGGACCCCCGGACCACTCTCCCGCAGATGTGATGTGGTGGGCAGGGTTCCTGTGACCCCTCTCCGGCAGATGCGGGGGCACTCACTGTGGCGGTGGTCTGGGTCACGTAGTCGCCCTCCATCTTCAGCAGTCGGGCGTTGGTGTCGTCCAGCAGCTCCTGGATCTTCTCTGTGTGTCGCTTCTGGAGGTCAAACTTCTCCTGCTCCATGTCCGCCACCGCCGAGTGCAGCTGTACGGGGAGAGGAGGCGGGACACAGCTGCTGCAGAACCTCATGGTACGCCGTAGACGCCGCAGAACCTCACCACACACCGCCGCGCAACCTCCTCACACACTGCAGCTGCTGCAGCACCTCTTACATCGCACCTTCTTCTCCCACTGCAGGCGCTCTCCTCACACACCGCAGCTGCTGCAGCACCTCTTACATCTCACCTTCTTCTCCCACTGCAGGCGCTCACACACTGCAGCTGCTGCAGCACCTCTTACATCGCACCTTCTTCTCCCACTGCAGGCGCTCTCCTCACACACCGCAGCTGCTGCAGCACCTCTTCCATCTCACCTTCTTCTCCCACTGCAGGCGCTCTCCTCACACACCGCAGCTGCTGCAGCACCTCTTCCATCTCACCTTCTCCCACTGCAGGCGCTCTCACACACTGCAGCTGCTGCAGCACCTCTTCCATCTCACCTTCTTCTCCCACTGCAGGCGCTTTCCCCACACACTGCAGCTGCTGCAGCACCTCTTCCATCTCACCTTCTTCTCCCACTGCAGGCGCTCTCCTCACACACCGCAGCTGCTGCAGCACCTCTTATATCTCACCTTCTTCTCCCACTGCAGGCGCTTTCCCCACACACTGCAGCTGCTGCAGCACCTCTTCCATCTCACCTTCTTCTCCCACTGCAGGCGCAGGCTGTCAGCGCTCTCCTCGCACACCGCAGCTGCTGCAGCACCTCTTCCATCTCACCTTCTTCTCCCACTGCAGGCGCAGGCTGTCAGCGCTCTCCTCGCACACCGCAGCTGCTGCAGCACCTCTTCCATCTCACCTTCTTCTCCCACTGCAGGCGCAGGCTGTCAGCGCTCTCCTCGCACAGCTTCCTCAGCTCCTGGATCTGCGCCTCTTTGGTCTCACGGATGAGCTGCGACTCTCGCAGGACGGTCTGTACTGCGCACAGGGAGGACACATTAGCAGAGCATCTCCACCATGGGGGTTGTGGTCTGAGAGCAGCCGCGGCCTCACCTTTCTTCTCCTGCTTCCTGGCCGCCTCCTCGGCCTCCGCCTGCTTCCCTTTATACAGATTCTTCATTTCTTCTATCTCATTGTTCTTTCTTTCCAGTATCTACGGAAGAAAAACACAGGAATCAATGCATCGTCCAGCAGGGGGCGACACCGGGGCTCAGGACAAGAACTGACCAGTAGGACCCCATGTCTTCCCTGATCAGCAAGACACATAGAAACGATACATGACTGTCAAAAATCGCAACCACTACTGATTTGTGGCTTATAGGCAGGGGTTACAGTTATGAGAATAAAAATGCATCTTCTTCCCCCATTAGTCATGAAGCTGAAAAAACTATCGGATTTATACAAACCCCAATATTCATCATTTTCTTTTGGAGACATACGTCTGGGCTGGCTGTTGCACCATTTTCCTTGCAGTAAACCAGTGTGTCACTGGAATTCAGAATGCATTTCCTGGAGACAAAGACCATTCCACTTTGCTGTTTATGTGTAAACACAGGTACACTATTGTTAACTGAAAAGACCTTTGGTCCTAAAAGGAGCTCTTGCATGCTAATTAATAGCTCACTTATCCAGCCACATACCATTCCCTACTCGTATTATTCCAAGAGTGACAGCTCAAATTGCAAGCTCTTGTGTCCTACGGCAACTCTGTAGGAGGGGGGGGGGGGGGGATCTCATCTTAATACTTTCTATGTCAATGACCATGAGCCAGAGCTGTAATCACAACACTGCAACTTCACAGCCGACATCTCCCATCATCGCCTGCTTGTTCAGCATCTGCAGCCACTGCATGCTAACCTTCATCTTCATAACTGAGGAAAAAACTGCACCAGCAGAAAAGTGTAAAGGGAGCACGTGCACAAGCACAACAGTGAATGCAGCTCTGGAGTATAATACAGGAGGTAACTCAGGATCAGTAATGTAATGTATGTACACAGTGACTGCACCAGCAGAATAGTGAGTGCAGCTCTGGAGTATAATACAGGAGGTAACTCAGGATCAGTAATGTATGTATGTACACAGTGACTGCACCAGCAGAATAGTGAGTGCAGCTCTGGAGTATAATACAGGAGGTAACTCAGGATCAGTAATGTAATGTATGTACACAGTGACTGCACCAGCAGAATAGTGAGTGCAGCTCTGGAGTATAATACAGGAGGTAACTCAGGATCAGTAATGTAATGTATGTACACAGTGACTGCACCAGCAGAATAGTGAGTGCAGCTCTGGAGTATAATACAGGAGGTAACTCAGGATCAGTAATGTAATGTATGTACACAGTGACTGCACCAGCAGAATAGTGAATGCAGCTCTGGAGTATAATACAGGAGGTAACTCAGGATCAGTAATGTATGTATGTACACAGTGACTGCACCAGCAGAATAGTGAGTGCAGCTCTGGAGTATAATATAGGAGGTAACTCAGGATCAGTAATGTAATGTATGTACACAGTGACTGCACCAGCAGAATAGTGAGTGCAGCTCTGGAGTATAATACAGGAGTTAACTCAGGATCAGTAATGTAATGTACACAGTGACTGCACCAGCAGAATAGTGAGTGCAGCTCTGGGGTATAATACAGGATGTAACTCAGGATCAGTAATGTAATGTATGTACACAGTGACTGCACCAGCAGAATAGTGAGTGCAGCTCTGGAGGATAATACAGGATGTAACTCAGGATCAGTAATGTATGTACACAGTGACTGCACCAGCAGAATAGTGAGTGCAGCTCTGGAGTATAATACAGGATCTAACTCAGGATCAGTAATGTAATGTATGTACACAGTGACTGCATCAGCAGAATAGTGAGTGCAGCTCTGGAGGATAATACAGGATGTAACTCAGGATCAGTAATGTAATGTATGTACACAGTGACTGCACCAGCAGAATAGTGAGTGCAGCTCTGGAGGATAATACAGGATGTAACTCAGGATCAGTAATGTAATGTATGTACACAGTGACTGCACCAGCAGAATAGTGAGTGCAGCTCTGGAGTATAATACAGGATGTAACTCAGGATCAGTAATGTAATGTATGTACACAGTGACTGCACCAGCAGAATAGTGAGTGCAGCTCTGGAGTATAATACAGGAGGTAACTCAGGATCAGTAATGTAATGTATGTACACAGTGACTGCACCAGCAGAATAGTGAGTGCAGCTCTAGAGTATAATACAGGAGGTAACTCAGGATCAGTAATGTAATGTATGTACACAGTGACTGTACCAGCAGAATAGTGAGTGCAGCTCTGGAGGATAATACAGGAGGTAACTCAGGAACAGTAATGTAATCTATGTACACAGTGACTGCACCAGCAGAATAGCGAGTGCAGCTCTGGGGTATAATACAGGATGTAACTCAGGATCAGTAATGTAATGTATGTACACAGTGACTGCACCAGCAGTATAGTGACTGCAGCTCTGGGGTATAATACAGGATCTAACTCAGGATCAGTAATGTAATGTATGTACACAGTGACTGCAACAGCAGAATAGTGAGTGCAGCTCTGGAGTATAATACAGGAGGTAACTCGGGATCAGTAAAGTAATGTATGTACACAGTGACTGCACCAGCAGAACAGTGAGTGCAGCTCTGGAGTATAATACAGGAGCTAACTCAGGATCAGTAATGTAATGTATGTACACAGTGACTGCACCAGCAGAATAGTGAGTCCAGCTCTGGAGTATAATACAGGAGGTAACTCAGGATCAGTAATGTATGTACACAGTGACTGCACCAGCAGAATAGTGAGTGCAGCTCTGGAGTATAATACAGGATGTAACTCAGGATCAGTAATGTAATGTATGTACACAGTGACTGCACCAGCAGAATAGTGAGTCCAGCTCTGGAGTATAATACAGGAGGTAACTCAGGATCAGTAATGTATGTACACAGTGACTGCACCAGCAGAATAGTGAGTGCAGCTCTGGAGTATAATACAGGAGGTAACTCAGGATCAGTAATGTATGTACACAGTGACTGCACCAGCAGAATAGTGAGTGCAGCTCTGGAGTATAATACAGGAGGTAACTCAGGATCAGTAATGTAATGTATGTACACAGTGACTGCACCAGCAGAACAGTGAGTGCAGCTCTGGAGTATAATACAGGAGCTAACTCAGGATCACTAATGTAATGTATGTACACAGTGACTGCACCAGCAGAATAGGGAGTGCAGCTCTGGAGTATAATACAGAAGGTAACTCCGGATCAGTAATGTAATGTATGTACACAGTGACTGCACCAGCAGAATAGTGAGTGCAGCTCTGGAGTATAATACAGGATGTAACTCAGGATCAGTAATGTAATGTATGTACACAGTGACTGCACCAGCAGAATAGTGAGTGCAGCTCTGGAGTATAATACAGGATGTAACTCAGGATTAGTAATGTAATGTATGTACACAGTGACTGCACCAGCAGAATAGTGAGTGCAGCTCTGGAGGATAATACAGGAGGTAACTCAGGATCAGTAATGTAATGTATGTACACAGTGACTGCACCAGCAGCATAGTGAGTGCAGCTCTGGAGTATAATACAGGATGTAACTCAGAATCAGTAATGTAATGTATGTACACAGTGACTGCACCAGCAGAATAGTGAGTGCAGCTCTGGAGTATAATACAGGAGGTAACTCAGGATCAGTAATGTAATGTATGTACACAGTGACTGCACCAGCAGAATAGTGAGTGCAGCTCTGGAGTATAATACAGGATGTAATTCAGGATCAGTAATGTAATGTATGTACACAGTGACTGCACCAGCAGAATAGTGAGTGCAGCTCTGGAGTATAATACAGGATGTAACTCAGAATCAGTAATGTAATGTATGTACACAGTGACTGCACCAGCAGAATAGTGAGTGCAGCTCTGGAGTATAATACAGGAGGTAACTCAGGATCAGTAATGTAATGTATGCACACAGTGACTGCACCAGCAGAATAGTGAGTGCAGCTCTGCGGTATAATACAGGATGTAACTCAGGATCAGTAATGTAATGTATGTATACAGTGACTGCACCAGCAGAATAGTGAGTGCAGCTCTGGAGTATAATACAGGAGGTAACTCAGGATCAGTAATGTAATGTATGTACACAGTGACTGCACCAGCAGAATAGTGAATGCAGCTCTGGAGTATAATACAGGATGTAACTCAGGATCAGTAATGTAATGTATATACACAGTGACTGCACCAGCAGAATAGTGAGTGCAGCTCTGGAGTATAATACAGGAGGTAACTCAGGATCAGTAATGTAATGTATGTACACAGTGACTGCACCAGCAGAATAGTGAGCGCAGCTCTGGAGTATAATACAGGAGGTAACTCCGGATCAGTAATGTAATGTATGTACACAGTGACTGCACCAGCAGAATAGTGAGCGCAGCTCTGGAGTATAATACAGGAGGTAACTCAGGATCAGTAATGTAATGTATGTACACAGTGACTGCACCAGCAGAATAGTGAGCGCAGCTCTGGAGTATAATACAGGATGTAACTCAGGATCAGTAATGTAATGTATGTACACAGTGACTGCACCAGCAGAATAGTGAGTGCAGCTCTGGAGTATAATACAGGATGTAACTCAGGATCAGTAATGTAATGTATGTACACAGTGACTGCACCAGCAGAATAGTGAGCGCAGCTCTGGAGTATAATACAGGAGGTAACTCAGGATCAGTAATGTAATGTATGTACACAGTGACTGCACCAGCAGAATAGTGAGTGCAGCTCTGGAGTATAATACAGGAGGTAACTCAGGATCAGTAATGTAATGTATGTACACAGTGACTGCACCAGCAGAATAGTGAGTGCAGCTCTGGAGTATAATACAGGAGGTAACTCAGGATCAGTAATGTAATGTATGTACACAGTGACTGCACCAGCAGAATAGTGAGTGCAGCTCTGGAGTATAATACAGGAGGTAACTCAGGATCAGTAATGTAATGTATGTACACAGTGACTGCACCAGCAGAATAGTGAGTGCAGCTCTGGAGTATAATACAGGAGGTAAATCAGGATCAGTAATGTAATTTATGTACACAGTGACTGCACCAGCAGAATAGTGAGTGCAGCTCTGGGGTATAATACAGGATGTAACTCAGGATCAGTAATGTAATGTATGTACACAGTGACTTCACCAGCAGAATAGTGAGTGCAGCTCTGGAGTATAATACAGGATGTAACTCAGGATCAGTAATGTAATGTATGTACACAGTGACTGCACCAGCAGAATAGTGAGTGCAGCTCTGGAGTATAATACAGGAGGTAAATCAGGATCAGTAATGTAATTTATGTACACAGTGACTGCACCAGCAGAATAGTGAGTGCAGCTCTGGGGTATAATACAGGATGTAACTCCGGATCAGTAATGTAATGTATGTACACAGTGACTTCACCAGCAGAATAGTGAGTGCAGCTCTGGAGTATAATACAGGATGTAACTCAGGATCAGTAATGTAATGTATGTACACAGTGACTGCACCAGCAGAATAGTGAGTGCAGCTCTGGAGTATAATACAGGATGTAACTCAGGATCAGTAATGTAATGTATGTACACAGTGACTGCACCAGCAGAATAGTGAGTGCAGCTCTGGAGTATAATACAGGAGGTAACTCAGGATCAGTAATGTAATGTATGTACACAGTGACTGCACCAGCAGAATAGTGAGTGCAGCTCTGGAGTATAATACAGGAGGTAACTCAGGATCAGTAATGTAATGTATGTACACAGTGACTCCACCAGCAGAATAGTGAGTGCAGCTCTGGGGTATAATACAGGAGGTAACTCAGGATCAGTAATGTAATGTATGTACACAGTGACTGCACCAGCAGAATAGTGAATGCAGCTCTGGAGTATAATACAGGATGTAACTCAGGATCAGTAATGTAATGTATGTACACAGTGACTGCACCAGCAGAATAGTGAGTGCAGCTCTGGAGTATAATACAGGAGGTAAATCAGGATCAGTAATGTAATTTATGTACACAGTGACTGCACCAGCAGAATAGTGAGTGCAGCTCTGGGGTATAATACAGGATGTAACTCAGGATCAGTAATGTAATGTATGTACACAGTGACTGCACCAGCAGAATAGTGAGTGCAGCTCTGGAGTATAATACAGGAGGTAACTCAGGATCAGTAATGTAATGTATGTACACAGTGACTGCACCAGCAGAATAGTGAGCGCAGCTCTGGAGTATAATACAGGATGTAACTCAGGATCAGTAATGTAATGTATGTACACAGTGACTGCACCAGCAGAATAGTGAGCGCAGCTCTGGAGTGTAACACAGGATGTAACTCAGGATCAGTAATGTAATGTATGTACACAGTGACTGCACCAGCAGAATAGTGAGTGCAGCTCTGGAGTATAATACTGGAGGTAACTCAGGATCAGTAATGTAATGTATGTACACAGTGACTGCACCAGCACAATAGTGAGTGCAGCTCTGGAGTATAATGCAGGATATAACTCAGAATCAGTAATGTAATGTATGTACACAGTGACTGCACCAGCAGAATAGTGAGTGCAGCTCTGGAGTATAATACAGGAGGTAACTCAGGATCAGTAATGTAATGTATGTACACAGTGACTGCACCAGCAGAATAGTGAGTGCAGCTCTGGAGTATAATACAGGATGTAACTCAGGATCAGTAATGTAATGTATGTACACAGTGACTGCACCAGCAGAATAGTGAGTGCAGCTCTGGAGTATAATAGAGGAGGTAACTCAGGATCAGTAATGTATGTACACAGTGACTGCACCAGCAGAATAGTGAGTGCAGCTCTGGAGTATAATACAGGAGGTAACTCAGGATCAGTAATGTAATGTATGTACACAGTGACTGCACCAGCAGAATAGTGAGTGCAGCTCTGGAGTATAATACAGGATGTAACTCAGGATCAGTAATGTAATGTATGTACACAGTGACTGCACCAGCAGAATAGTGAGTGCAGCTCTGGAGTATAATACAGGATGTTACTCAGGATCAGTAATGTAATGTATGTATACAGTGACTGCACCAGCAGAACAGTGAGTGCAGCTCCGGGGTATGACTGTCTGGCTTGTTCCTATGACTTGGTTACAGGCTCACAGTGCAGGAAGCCGTATTGATGAGCCTGGTATGGGGGCTGTGTGGGGGGCTGTGTAGGGGGCTGTGTTCCTCTCCCTCTGTCTCTCCGGTCACAGGACCCCCGGCAGGCAGCGGTCAGACTTTCCGTCACAGCAGATTCCCTTTCGGCCTCTGAAGCTTCTGCCCGGTGAGCAGACATTACCAGTCAGGTGTTAGGTGCCCGGTGTCTCCTCGGCCAGTACATTAGGTGCAGCCTTATGCTGCGGTGATGTACTCCGGAGCAGCGTGCGTGCATTATTAATATCTGCTGTTATTTGCTAGCACAGATAAGACATTAGTACAGGAATAGAGACAGGACAGAGGCTGCAGGAGGCTCCCGGCCGAGCAGAGACAATAGTGGAGGAGATCCACCCCGGCTAAGGATGCAGAGCAGCGCTCCGCTCACCTTCTGGACGTCGGCGTCGTGCTTCTGCTGCATCTTCAGCTTCTCCTCGTGAAACTTCGCCTCCATCCCCTTTATCTTCACATCCATCTGCAGAAAAGAATAAGACCGGACCGGGCCGAGGTCACGGCGGGAAGGGAGGACGAGGCCGGGCCGAGGTCACGGCGGGAAGGGAGGACGAGGCCGGGCCGAGGTCACGGCGGGAAGGGAGGACGAGGCCGGGCCGAGGTCACGGCGGGAAGGGAGGACGAGGCCGGGCCGAGGTCACGGCGGGAAGGGAGGACGAGGCCGGGCCGAGGTCACGGCGGGAAGGGAGGACGAGGCCGGGCCCAGGTCACGGAGGGAAGGGAGGACGAGGCCGGGCCCAGGTCACGGAGGGAAGGGAGGACGAGGCCGGGCCCAGGTCACGGAGGGAAGGGAGGACGAGGCCGGGCCCAGGTCACGGAGGGAAGGGAGGACGAGGCCGGGCCCAGGTCACGGAGGGAAGGGAGGACGAGGCCGGGCCCAGGTCACGGAGGGAAGGGAGGACGAGGCCGGGCCCAGGTCACGGAGGGAAGGGAGGACGAGGCCGGGCCCAGGTCACGGAGGGAAGGGAGGACGAGGCCGGGCCCAGGTCACGGAGGGAAGGGAGGACGAGGCCGGGCCCAGGTCACGGAGGGAAGGGAGGACGAGGCCGGGCCCAGGTCACGGAGGGAAGGGAGGACGAGGCCGGGCCCAGGTCACGGAGGGAAGGGAGGACGAGGCCGGGCCCAGGTCACGGAGGGAAGGGAGGACGAGGCCGGGCCCAGGTCACAGAGGGAAGGGAGGACGAGGCCGGGCCCAGGTCACGGAGGGAAGGGAGGACGAGGCCGGGCCCAGGTCACGGAGGGAAGGGAGGACGAGGCCGGGCCCAGGTCACGGAGGGAAGGGAGGACGAGGCCGGGCCCAGGTCACGGAGGGAAGGGAGGACGAGGCCGGGCCCAGGTCACGGAGGGAAGGGAGGACGAGGCCGGGCCCAGGTCACGGCGGGAAGGGACGAGGCGGGTGAGGTTGCATTTTGGGGTAGGGAGTTTGGATGAGGTCGCGTTGGGGAGGGAGGAGGAGGGCGAGGTTGAGTCGGTGGGGGGGGTTAGGCCAAAGTCACGTCGGGGAGGGGGTTAGGCTGAGGTCACGGTCACGTCGTGGGGTGGGTGGTTGGGAGGGGGAGGCTGGTGGCCGAGATCACGTTAGGGGGGGGGGGGTGGCCGAGGTCACCGAGGACACACCCCACAATTATCACAGAAAATAATTCTCCATACCTCCTTCTTATGTAACCGGGAGAGAGAACGTTCATCCCCGAAATCTGCACCAACACCGAGGAGAAAACCCGGAGAGATCTACAGAGAGAAGATCAGTTATAATACACAGCAGTGACATCACCGCCCTCCAGATATCAGTTATATTATACAGCAGTGACATCACCGCTCTCCAGATATCAGTTATATTATACAGTGGTGATGTCACCGCTCTCCAGATATCAGTTATATTATACAGCAGTGACATCACCGCTCTCCAGATATCAGTTATATTATACAGCAGTGACATCACCGCTCTCCAGATATCAGTTATATTATACAGCAGTGACATCACCGCTCTCCAGATATCAGTTATATTATACAGCAGTGACATCACCGCTCTCCAGATATCAGTTATATTATACAGCAGTGACATCACCGCTCTCCAGATATCAGTTATATTATACAGCAGTGACATCACCGCTCTCCAGATATCAGTTATATTATACAGCAGTGACATCACCGCCCTCCAGATATCAGTTATATTATACAGCAGTGACATCACCGCTCTCCAGATATCAGTTATATTATACAGTGGTGATGTCACCGCTCTCCAGATATCAGTTATATTATACAGCAGTGACATCACCGCTCTCCAGATATCAGTTATATTATACAGCAGTGACATCACCGCTCCCCAGATATCAGTTATATTATACAGCGGTGACATCACCGCTCTCCAGATATCAGTTATATTATACAGCGGTGACATCACCGCTCTCCAGATATCAGTTATATTATACAGCGGTGACATCACCGCTCTCCAGATATCAGTTATATTATACAGCAGTGACATCACCGCTCTCCAGATATCAGTTATATTATACAGCGGTGACATCACCGCTCTCCAGATATCAGTTATATTATACAGCGGTGACATCACCGCTCTCCAGATATCGGTTATATTATACAGCAGTGACATCACCGCTCTCCAGATATCAGTTATATTATACAGCAGTGACATCACCGCTCTCCAGATATCAGTTATATTATACAGCAGAGACATCACCGCTCTCCAGATATCAGTTATATTATACAGCGGTGACATCACCGCTCTCCAGATATCAGTTATATTATACAGCGGTGACATCACCGCTCTCCAGATATCAGTTATATTATACAGCGGTGACATCACCGCTCTCCAGATATCAGTTATATTATACAGCGGTGACATCACCGCTCTCCAGATATCAGTTATATTATACAGCGGTGACATCACGGCTCTCCAGATATCAGTTATATTATACAGCAGTGACATCACCGCTCTCCAGATATCAGTTATATTATACAGCAGTGACATCACCGCTCTCCAGATATCAGTTATATTATACAGCAGTGACATCACCGCTCTCCAGATATCAGTTATATTATACAGCAGTGACATCACCGCTCTCCAGATATCAGTTATATTATACAGCAGTGACATCACCGCTCTCCAGATATCAGTTATATTATACAGCGGTGACATCACCGCTCTCCAGATATCAGTTATATTATACAGCGGTGACATCACCGCTCTCCAGATATCAGTTATATTATACAGCAGTGACATCACCGCTCTCCAGATATCAGTTATATTATACAGCGGTGACATCACCGCTCTCCAGATATCAGTTATATTATACAGCAGTGACATCACCGCTCTCCAGATATCAGTTATATTATACAGCAGTGACATCACCGCTCTCCAGATATCAGTTATATTATACAGGAGAGACATCACCGCTCTCCAGATATCAGTTATATTATACAGGAGAGACATCACCGCTCTCCAGATATCAGTTATATTATACAGCAGTGACATCACCGCTCTCCAGATATCAGTTATATTATACAGCAGTGACATCACCGCTCTCCAGATATCAGTTATATTATACAGCAGTGACATCACCGCTCTCCAGATATCAGTTATATTATACAGCAGTGACATCACCGCTCTCCAGATATCAGTTATATTATACAGCAGTGACATCACCGCTCTCCAGATATCAGTTATATTATACAGCAGTGACATCACCGCTCTCCAGATATCAGTTATATTATACAGCAGAGACATCACCGCTCTCCAGATATCAGTTATATTATACAGCAGAGACATCACCGCTCTCCAGATATCAGTTATATTATACAGCAGTGACATCACCGCTCTCCAGATATCAGTTATATTATACAGCAGTGACATCACCGCTCTCCAGATATCAGTTATATTATACAGCAGTGACATCACCGCTCTCCAGATATCAGTTATATTATACAGCAGTGACATCACCGCTCTCCAGATATCAGTTATATTATACAGCAGTGACATCACCGCTCTCCAGATATCAGTTATATTATACAGCAGTGACATCACCGCTCTCCAGATATCAGTTATATTATACAGCAGTGACATCACCGCTCTCCAGATATCAGTTATATTATACAGCGGTGACATCACCGCTCTCCAGATATCAGTTATATTATACAGCGGTGACATCACCGCTCCCCAGATATCAGTTATATTATACAGCAGTGACATCACCGCTCTCCAGATATCAGTTATATTATACAGCAGTGACATCACCGCTCTCCAGATATCAGTTATATTATACAGCGGTGACATCACCGCTCCCCAGATATCAGTTATATTATACAGCGGTGACATCACCGCTCTCCAGATATCAGTTATATTATACAGCGGTGACATCACCGCTCCCCAGATATCAGTTATATTATACAGCAGAGACATCACCGCTCCCCAGATATCAGTTATATTATACAGCAGAGACATCACCGCTCTCCAGATATCAGTTATATTATACAGCAGTGACATCACCGCTCCCCAGATATCAGTTATATTATACAGCAGAGACATCACCGCTCTCCAGATATCAGTTATATTATACAGCAGAGACATCACCGCTCCCCAGATATCAGTTATATTATACAGCAGAGACATCACCGCTCTCCAGATATCAGTTATATTATACAGCAGTGACATCACCGCTCTCCAGATATCAGTTATATTATACAGCAGTGACATCACCGCTCTCCAGATATCAGTTATATTATACAGCAGAGACATCACCGCTCCCCAGATATCAGTTATATTATACAGCAGTGACATCACCGCTCTCCAGATATCAGTTATATTATACAGCAGTGACATCACCGCTCTCCAGATATCAGTTATATTATACAGCAGTGACATCACCGCTCTCCAGATATCAGTTATATTATACAGCAGTGACATCACCGCTCTCCAGATATCAGTTATATTATACAGCAGTGACATCACCGCTCTCCAGATATCAGTTATATTATACAGCAGTGACATCGCCGCTCTCCAGATATCAGTTATATTATACAGCGGTGACATCACCGCTCTCCAGATATCAGTTATATTATACAGCAGAGACATCACCGCTCTCCAGATATCAGTTATATTATACAGCAGTGACATCACCGCTCTCCAGATATCAGTTATATTATACAGCAGTGACATCACCGCTCTCCAGATATCAGTTATATTATACAGCAGAGACATCACCGCTCTCCAGATATCAGTTATATTATACAGCAGTGACATCACCGCTCTCCAGATATCAGTTATATTATACAGCGGTGACATCACCGCTCTCCAGATATCAGTTATATTATACAGCAGTGACATCACCGCTCTCCTGATATCAGTTATATTATACAGCAGTGACATCACCGCTCTCCAGATATCAGTTATATTATACAGCGGTGACATCACCGCTCTCCAGATATCAGTTATATTATACAGCGGTGACATCACCGCTCTCCAGATATCAGTTATATTATACAGCAGTGACATCACCGCTCTCCAGATATCAGTTATATTATACAGCAGTGACATCACCGCTCTCCAGATATCAGTTATATTATACAGCAGTGACATCGCCGCTCTCCAGATATCAGTTATATTATACAGCAGTGACATCACCGCTCTCCAGATATCAGTTATATTATACAGCAGTGACATCACCACTCTCCAGATATCAGTTATATTATACAGCAGTGACATCACCGCTCTCCAGATATCAGTTATATTATACAGCAGAGACATCACCGCTCTCCAGATATCAGTTATATTATACAGCAGTGACATCACCGCTCTCCAGATATCAGTTATATTATACAGCAGTGACATCACCGCTCTCCAGATATCAGTTATATTATACAGCAGTGACATCACCGCTCTCCAGATATCAGTTATATTATACAGCGGTGACATCATCGCTCTCCAGATATCAGTTATATTATACAGCAGTGACATCACCGCTCTCCAGATATCAGTTATACTATACAGCGGTGACATCACCGCTCTCCAGATATCAGTTATATTATACAGCGGTGACATCACCGCTCTCCAGATATCAGTTATATTATACAGCGGTGACATCACCGCTCTCCAGATATCAGTTATATTATACAGCAGTGACATCACCGCTCTCCAGATATCAGTTATATTATACAGCGGTGACATCACCGCGCTCCAGATATCAGTTATATAATACAGCAGTGACATCACCGCTCTCCAGATATCAGTTATATTATACAGCGGTGACATCACCGCTCTCCAGATATCAGTTATATTATACAGCAGTGACATCACCGCTCTCCAGATATCAGTTATATTATACAGCAGTGACATCACCGCTCTCCAGATATCAGTTATATTATACAGCAGTGACATCACCGCTCTCCAGATATCAGTTATATTATACAGCAGTGACATCACCGCTCTCCAGATATCAGTTATATTATACAGCAGTGACATCACCGCTCTCCAGATATCAGTTATATTATACAGCTGTGACATCACCGCTCTCCAGATATCAGTTATATTATACAGCAGTGACATCACCGCTCTCCAGATATCAGTTATATTATACAGCAGTGACATCACCGCTCTCCAGATATCAGTTATATTATACAGCGGTGACATCACCGCTCCCCAGATATCAGTTATATTATACAGCGGTGACATCACCGCTCTCCAGATATCAGTTATATTATACAGCAGTGACATCACCGCTCTCCAGATATCAGTTATATTATACAGCAGTGACATCACCGCTCTCCAGATATCAGTTATATTATACAGCAGTGACATCACCGCTCTCCAGATATCAGTTATATTATACAGCAGTGACATCACCGCTCTCCAGATATCAGTTATATTATACAGCAGTGACATCACCGCTCTCCAGATATCAGTTATATTATACAGCAGTGACATCACCGCTCTCCAGATATCAGTTATATTATACAGCAGAGACATCACCGCTCTCCAGATATCAGTTATATTATACAGCAGTGACATCACCGCTCTCCAGATATCAGTTATATTATACAGCAGTGACATCACCGCTCTCCAGATATCAGTTATATTATACAGCAGTGACATCAGCGCTCTCCAGATATCAGTTATATTATACAGCAGTGACATCACCGCTCTCCAGATATCAGTTATATTATACAGCAGTGACATCACCGCTCTCCAGATATCAGTTATATTATACAACAATGACATCACCGCTCTCCAGATATCAGTTATATTATACAGCAGTGACATCACCGCTCTCCAGATATCAGTTATATTATACAGCAGAGACATCACCGCTCCCCAGATATCAGTTATATTATACAGCAATGACATCACCGCTCCCCAGATATCAGTTATATTATACAGCACTGACATCACCGCTCTCCAGATATCAGTTATATTATACAGCAGTGACATCACCGCTCTGCAGATATCAGTTATATTATACAGCGGTGACATCACCGCTCTCCAGATATCAGTTATATTATACAGAGGTGACATCACCGCTCTCCAGATATCAGTTATATTATACAGCAGTGACATCACCGCTCTCCAGATATCAGTTATATTATACAGCAGTGACATCACCGCTCTCCAGATATCAGTTATATTATACAGCAGTGACATCACCGCTCTCCAGATATCAGTTATATTATACAGCAGTGACATCACCGCTCTCCAGATATCAGTATATTATACAGCAGTGACATCACCGCTCTCCAGATATCAGTTATATTATACAGCAGAGACATCACCGCTCTCCAGATATCAGTTATATTATACAGCAGTGACATCACCGCTCTCCAGATATCAGTTATATTATACAGCAGTGACATCACCACTCTCCAGATATCAGTTATATTATACAGCAGTGACATCACCGCTCTCCAGATATCAGTTATATTATACAGCAGTGACATCACCGCTCTCCAGATATCAGTTATATT
The DNA here is from genome assembly GCF_046119375.1 of Phyllobates terribilis. Lineage (NCBI taxonomy): Eukaryota > Metazoa > Chordata > Amphibia > Anura > Dendrobatidae > Phyllobates > Phyllobates terribilis. Next base: position 21,092 of record NW_027371765.1, read on the forward strand.
ATACAGCACTGACATCACCGCTCTCCAGATATCAGTTATATTATACAGCAGTGACATCACCGCTCTCCAGATATCAGTTATATTATACAGCAGTGACATCACCGCTCTCCAGATATCAGTTATATTATACAGCGGTGACATCACCGCTCCCCAGATATCAGTTATATTATACAGCAGTGACATCACCGCTCTCCAGATATCAGTTATATTATACAGCAGTGACATCACCGCTCTCCAGATATCAGTTATATTATACAGCAGTGACATCGCTGCTCTCGGTATACAGGGGGCCGTGCACATACCGGGGTGATGGGTGGGCTCTTCTCCCGCAGGTATCTTGGGTTCTCCATCTGGGGATATAACAGCACATTACTTTGGTTGCAGACTCCTTAGTTGAGGACGGGACCCTCAGACCCTGCGCCGCCCTCCTCCTGCTGATCGAGGGACTGAGCAGCGGTGACAGGAGACGCTTTTCTCTCCACCACTGACCGCTGCTCACAGTCACTGACACCAGATACAACTGCTTACTGTGCAATCCCTCAATTCCCCGGCTGCGCTTTAACCATGGGGGCTGTAGGTGGCGCTATAGATAATAACTGGAGACGTGGAAGGAGATGACCACTGAAAACCGGGCGAGCTGTGATAGCAGACATATTGGTAGCCACAATATAGAGGGGGGTGCGACGTCTGGAAGAAGGAGGAGGGGGGGGGGGGAGGGAAGAAGGAGGAGGGGGGGGGGGGGGAGGGAAGAAGGAGGAGGGGGGGGGGGGGAGGGAAGAAGGAGGAGGAGGAGGGGGAGGGAAGAAGGAGGAGGAGGAGGAGGAGGAGGAGGAGGAGGAGGAGGAGGAGGAGGAGGAGGAGAAGGAGAAGGAGAAGGAGAAGGAGAAGGAGAAGGAGAAGGAGAAGGAGAAGGAGAAGGAGAAGGAGAAGGAGAAGGAGAAGGAGAAGGAGAAGGAGAAGGAGAAGGAGAAGGAGAAGGAGAAGGAGAAGGAGAAGGAGAAGGAGGAGGAGAAGGAGGAGGAGGAGGAGGTGGAGAAGGAGGTGGAGAAGGAGGTGGAGAAGGAGGTGGAGAAGGAGGTGGAGAAGGAGGTGAGAGGAGGTGGAGAAGGAGGTGGAGAAGGAGGTGGAGAAGGAGGTGGAGAAGGAGGTGGAGAAGGAGGTGGAGAAGGAGGTGGAGAAGGAGGTGGAGAAGGAGGTGGAGAAGGAGGTGGAGAAGGAGGTGGAGGTGGAGGAGAGGGGGGACGGACGTCTGCCAGAAGAAGGAGAAGAGGGGGAGGGGGGGCGACGTCTGCCAGAAGAAGGAGAAGAGGGGGAGGGGGGGCGACGTCTGCCAGAAGAAGAAGAAGAGGGGGAGGGGGGGGGGCCACGTCTGCCAGAAGAAGGAGAAGAGGGGGGCCACGTCTGCCCGAAGAAGAAGAAGAGGGGGGGCCACGTCTGCCCGAAGAAGAAGAAGAGGGGGGGCCACGTCTGCCCGAAGAAGAAGAAGAGGGGGGGCCACGTCTGCCCGAAGAAGAAGAAGAGGGGGGGCCACGTCTGCCCGAAGAAGAGGGGGAGGGGGAGGGGGGGCGACGTCTGCCAGAAGAAGAGGGGGAGGGGGGGGGGCGACGTCTGCCCGAAGAAGAGGGGGGGGGCGACGTCTGCCCGAAGAAGAAGAAGAGGGGGGGCCACGTCTGCCCGAAGAAGAAGAAGAGGGGGGGCCACGTCTGCCCGAAGAAGAAGAAGAGGGGGGGCCACGTCTGCCCGAAGGAGAAGAAGAGGGGGGGGCGACGTCTGCCCGAAGGAGAAGAAGAGGGGGGGGGCGACGTCTGCCCGAAGAAGAAGAAGAGGGGGGGCCACGTCTGCCCGAAGAAGAAGAAGAGGGGGGGCCACGTCTGCCCGAAGAAGAAGGGAGGGGGGGCGACGTCTGCCCGAAGAAGAGGGGGAGGGGGAGGGGGGGCGACGTCTGCCAGAAGAAGAGAGAGGGGGGGGGCGACGTCTGCCCGAAGGAGAAGAGGGGGGGGCGACGTCTGCCCGAAGGAGAAGAGGGGGGGGGCGACGTCTGCCCGAAGGAGAAGAGGGGGGGGGGCGACGTCTGCCCGAAGGAGAAGAGGGGGGGGGCGACGTCTGCCCGAAGGAGAAGAGGGGGGGGGGGCGACGTCTGCCCGA
>NW_027371766.1:0-23203 GCF_046119375.1 Phyllobates terribilis
CATTAATTAATCCCAGAATTTACTTTCTACGTTCATTTCTTGTTTAGGTCTCTGCAGTTCGCTCGTTATTTCTCCCCTTCACATGGAAACACGTCTCGGTGCTTGAAATTTATCGCCGGAGGGCAGTAATTTCTTTCAGTACTAAGCGTAAATGTAAACATATTGCATGTGTGAACCCCAAAAGTCAGGAGGTCGCAATCAAGCAATTAAATATTTACCACCGCGGTCAGCGACGTTACCAAGTGTCACCATGTGCAGCGATACGGCTTGAAGTAGGATGCACTTTACTCGTAGTTCACCCCGAACCCTTTCTGGAGCTCCCCCACTGATGATAATGAGCATAGAGGAACTCCTTAATATTATGGATGTTATTAAAATTACATTGCACTGAAAAATGTTGCACCATTTGGCTTTTAAAGGCTCTTTATTTCCCTGCGCATTGATTATTGCAGAATGAGTTAACTGAGAATATGTCAGTGAGCTCCTTCTGACTTTACTGTATTCATTTGTGTTGATTTATGACCACACGCCACATCAAAGTTCAGCTCAACCTTGATGTGGTCATACATCAGCTGAGAGGAAAAAAGGCGAGTAAAATGAGCTCACTGATAGATTCTCAGAGAACTCATTCTGCAGTTAGCAATGTGCACAGACAGTAAGAGCCTGTAAAAGCAAAAGGGTGCAATTTTTTTTCTTCAATAAAACCCAACTGCAATAGTAAATTTACTTGCCACAGAAATAAGTCCCTGATAGTGTCCTTTAAAGGGAACACACAGATTTTTTTTTTTTTAAAGAAACATGATCTGTAACATTCTATTGAACCACAATGTAGAAGCTATAACCAATCAGGTTGTACTGACCTGCAGTACCACACCTAACCTGTGGACAGGTGTGGCGCTATTTCAGGAAGGATTTATTTTTTTTTTAATCCTGCATAACTTCTTTAATTCCAAATGTTTGCAGATGTCCGATATAAGACGATGCTATATACCATGTACGGATTAGTTTTCCTCGAGGTGCACCTGTTATTACTGCAAATCTTAAGCACGCTGAGATCTTAACAGAAAGGAGCTTCAAAGACTTTCACATACGGAGCGATATCAAGAATATGCATCTTAAATTCAGATATCTATAGTTTGTTAGCACCGTGCAAATGTCAACTGCTCCGCGATGCATCTGTTCCAAGCGCCGGGGGATTAGATCAATCCATTAACACCTTTCTGTATTTTCAGGGTAATAAGCTTGATGTCGCTGAAATAAATAAATAAATATAAATATATATATATATATATATATATATATATATATATATATATATATATATATATATATATATATATATATCAGCACGGTGGGGGAGGGGAGAGCAACACTTCAACAAAACACAAATCTCCCTGCGTGACACACATCATACAGCACGTAGCACCCAGGCAGCATTCATAAGGTCCAGAAATTAGGTGTGTGCCCCGGGAAATCCTTTGGGAAACGGAAATACACAGCGACGCCATGATGAATTATTGACTTATTTATTTGTGTGTTTTTATTTATTTTCATCTATTTATGTTTAGATGTTTATTTATTTTTAATATATATTTTAGTATTTTATTTTTATTATTTTTTAATTATGTGGTTATTTAAAGGGGCTTTCTGCCCAATGGGTGGTGGTGACGATATAAAATACGAAGACCGATTACTCACCTGTCGCTTCCCCCTGTTATTCTAATGCGGCTGGAACTGACGATTTTGATTTTCTACAATTTTCTACCCTTTGGGAAAAGTTTTTCCTAATACTATTTCAACTTACACAATTGTTTTATTTTTAAACGTATCTTATATATTTTTTTAATATTTAGTTATTATTTATCCATTTAAAAAACCAGTAAAAACAGCTTAGAATCGAGAATAATAATAAAAAAATAATTTCACCTTTCCTGTTACTCCAGATCTGACGTCTCCTGGTCCCCTTCTGGTATCTGTTGTTCTCTGCTGCCGATCATGTGCTCTCTAGCCACATGACCGCTGCAGCCAACTAGTAATTGACTGCAGCAATCACATGGTATAGAGATCAGCGGGGGAGGGGGGAAGCTGGTAAAGCAACAGAGCTGAAGTGACAGTTTTCGGAATCTCTTTTCTGGCTGCAAACTTTATTGACTGTAAATTAGCGCAATACTTTCATTTATGTTACATTTACCATATTTGTTTGCTTTTTTTTAATTTACATTTTATTTCCTTTTCATCATCCGCTTTATAGGCATTAATTATCTATTTGTTTAAATTAATTTCAGTGTTTTTATTTATTTTCATCTAGTCTTTTGATTAATTTATTTCTTCACTTACAATGTTTATGCCACACGTTACAGCTGAAGTACAGATTAGATGTGATCAAAAATAATTTTGAAATATTGTTTTGCAAATATCTTTGATCCCCTTTTCCGTATCACATTCAAAAGTATTATGTAAATTGGACTTAAGTGTCATAAAGATGTGTTTTTTTTTTTTTTTTCACATAATCTCATTGACAGTTTGTATCTATTTGGGTCTTTGGATCACTGACATCAACCTCAGACCCATGGATTAGTTGCCAGGTGCCCAATTACAGGAAAAATACTTAAGAAGGACGTTCCATATTATTTAGCAGCCGCAGGTTTCCAGCAATATGGGAAAAAAGGATATCTGCTGCCGAAAAGCGTCACATTGTCAAAATAGTGCAATGCCTTGGACAAGGTTAGATATTTCAATAAAACGTGATCATTGTACTGTGAGGAGATTTGTGGCTGATACACAACACAGATTGGTTTGTGCAGATAAAGGCATAATGAAGAAGGTTCCTGCAGATAAATGAATAATGAGGAAGGACCCTACAGATAAATGCATAATGAGGAAGGTTCCTGCAGATAAATGCATAATGAGGAAGGTTTCTTCAGATAAAGGCATAATGAGGAAGGTTACTGCAGATAAAGGCATAATGAGGAAGGTTTCTTCCAGACAGAGTCATTGGATTAAGAGAGCAGCTACTAAAATATCATTACAAAGCAGCAAACAGGTAATGAAGCTGCTGGAGCCTCTGGAGTCCACGAACATCAAGGTGTAGGATCCTCTAGAGGCTGCAGTCATGCATAAACCTACTATTCGGCCACCGCAGAACAGCACTCACAAGCAGAAAGACTAATTGTAAAACAGTCTTGTTTACTGAGGAGTGGCGGCAAACCTGGATGGTGCAGATGGAGGGAGCATTGGATGGTTGGTGGATGGCCACCATTTCCCAACAAAGCTGCGACATCTGGAAGGAGGAGTCATGTTTTGAACTAGAATTATGGGGAGAGCTGGTTGCCCCTTTAGGGTCCCTAAAGGTATGAAAATGAGCTTGGCAAAGTATATACAAGTGTATCTCACTAAATTAGAATAGCTTCAAAAAGTTAAATTTATTTCAGTCCTTCAATACAAAAAGTGAAACTCCAATATTCTATAGAGTCATTACACACATAGGGATCTATTATATAGAGACATTACACACAGAGGGATCTATTATATAGAGTCATTACACGCAGAGGGATCTATTATATAGAATCAATACACACAGAGGGATCTATTATTTAGAATCATTACACACAGAGGGATCTATTATATAGAATCATTACACACAGAGGGATCTATTATATAGAGTCATTACACACAGAGGGATCTATTATATAGAGTCATTACACACAGAGGGATCTATTATATAGAGTCATTACACGCAGAGGGATCTATTATATAGAGTCATTACACACAGAGTGATCTATTATATAGAATCATTACACAGAGGGATCTATTATATAGAGTCATTACACACAGAGTGATCTATTATATAGAGTCATTACACGCAGAGGGATCTATTATAGAGTCATTACACACAGAGGGATCTATTATATAGAGTTATTACACACAGAGGGATCTATTATATAGAATCATTACACGCAGAGGGATCTATTATATAGGGCCATTACACACAGAGGGATCTATTATATAGAGTCATTTCATGCAGAGGGATCTATTATATAGAGCCATTACACACAGAGGGATCTATTATATAGAATCATTACACACAGAGGGATCTATTATATAGAGTCATTACACACAGAGTGATCTATTATATAGAGTCATTACACGCAGAGGGATCTATTATATAGTCATTACACACAGAGAGATCTATTATATAGAGTCATTACACACAGAGGGATCTATTATATAGAATCATTACACACAGAGGGATCTATTATATAGGGCCATTACACACAGAGGGATCTATTATATAGAGTCATTACATGCAGAGGGATCTATTATATAGAGCCATTACACACAGAGGGATCTATTATATAGAATCATTACACACAGAGGGATCTATTATATAGAGTCATTACACACAGAGGGATCTATTATATAGAGTCATTACACACAGAGGGATCTATTATATAGAGTCATTACACACAGAGGGATCTATTATATAGAGTCATTACACACTGAGGGATCTATTATATAGAGTCATTACACACTGAGGGATCTATTATAATAGAGTCATTACACACAGAGTGATCTATTATATAGAGTCATTACACACAGAGGGATCTATTATATAGAGTCATTACACACTGAGGGATCTATTATATAGAGTCATTACACACAGAGGGATCTATTATCTAGAGTCATTAAACACAGAGTGATCTATTATATAGAGTCATTACACACAGAGGGATCTATTATATAGAATCATTACACACAGAGCGATCTATTATATAGAGTCATTACACACAGAGCGATCTATTATATAGAGTCATTACACACAGAGGGATCTATTATATAGAGTCATTACACACAGAGGGATCTATTATATAGAGTCATTACACACAGAGGGATCTATTATATAGAGTCATTACACACAGAGGGATCTATTATATAGCGTCATTACACACAGAGGGATCTATTATATAGTCATTACACACAGAGGGATCTATTATATAGAGTCATTACACACAGAGGGATCTATTATATAGAGTCATTACACACAGAGGGATCTATTATATAGAGTCATTACACACTGAGGGATCTATTATATAGAGTCTTTACACACTGAGGGATCTATTATAATAGAGTCATTACACACAGAGTGATCTATTATATAGAGTCATTACACACAGAGGGATCTATTATATAGAGTCATTACACACTGAGGGATCTATTATATAGAGTCATTACACACAGAGGGATCTATTATCTAGAGTCATTAAACACAGAGTGATCTATTATATAGAGTCATTACACACAGAGGGATCTATTATATAGAATCATTACACACAGAGTGATCTATTATATAGAGTCATTACACACAGAGGGATCTATTATATAGAATCATTACACACAGAGGGATCTATTATATAGAGTCATTACACACAGAGTGATCTATTATATAGAGTCATTACACACAGAGGGATCTATTATATAGAGTCATTACACACAGAGCGATCTATTATATAGAGTCATTACACACAGAGGGATCTATTATATAGAGTCATTACACACAGAGGGATCTATTATATAGAGTCATTACACACAGAGGGATCTATTATATAGAGTCATTACACACAGAGGGATCTATTATATAGCGTCATTACACACAGAGGGATCTATTATATAGAGTCATTACACACAGAGGGATCTATTATATAGAGTCATTACACACAGAGGGATCTATTATACGGAGTCATTACACGCAGAGGGATCTATTATATAGTCATTACACACAGAGGGATCTATTATATAGAGTCATTACACACAGAGGGATCTATTATATAGAGTCATTACACACAGAGGGATCTATTATATAGAGTCATTACACGCAGAGGGATCTATTATATAGAGTCATTACACGCAGAGCGATCTATTATATAGAGTCATTACACACAGAGGGATGTATTATATAGAGTCATTACACACAGAGGGATGTATTATATAGAGTCATTACACGCAGAGGGATGTATTATATAGAGTCATTACACGCAGAGGGATCTATTATATAGAGTCATTACACGCAGAGGGATCTATTATATAGAGTCATTACACACAGAGGGATCTATTATATAGTCATTACACACAGAGGGATCTATTATATAGAGTCATTACACACAGAGGGATCTATTATATAGAGTCATTACACACAGAGGGATCTATTATATAGAGTCATTACACACAGAGGGATCTATTATATAGAGTCATTACACACAGAGGGATCTATTATATAGAGTCATTACACACAGAGGGATCTATTATATAGAGTCATTACACCATTACACACAGAGGGATCTATTATATAGAGTCATTACACACAGAGGGATCTGTTATATAGAGTCATTACACACAGAGGGATCTATTATATAGAGTCATTACACACAGAGGGATCTATTATATAGAGTCATTACACACAGAGGGATCTATTATATAGAGTCATTACACGCAGAGGGATCTATTATATAGAGTCATTACACACAGAGCGATCTATTATATAGAGTCATTACACACAGAGCGATCTATTATATAGAGTCATTACACACAGAGGGATCTATTATATAGAGTCATTACACACAGAGTGATCTATTATATTGAGTCATTACACGCAGAGGGATCTATTATATGGAGTCATTACACGCAGAGGGATCTATTATATAGAGTCATTACACGCAGAGGGATCTATTATATAGAGTCATTACACGCCGAGGGATCTATTATATAGAGTCATTACACGCCGAGGGATCTATTATATAGAGTCATTACACGCCGAGGGATCTATTATATAGAGTCATTACACACAGAGGGATCTATTATATAGAATCATTACACACAGAGGGATCTATTATATAGAGTCATTACACACAGAGGGATCTATTATATAGAGTCATTACACACAGAGGGATCTATTATATAGAGTCATTACACACAGAGGGATCTATTATATAGAGTCATTAAACACAGAGGGATCTATTATATAGAGTCATTACACACAGAGGGATCTATTATATAGAGTCATTACACACAGAGGGATCTATTATATAGAGTCATTACACACAGAGGGATCTATTATATAGAGTCATTACACGCAGAGGGATCTATTATATAGAGTCATTACACACAGAGGGATCTATTATATAGAGTCATTACACACAGAGGGATCTATTATATAGAATCATTACACACAGAGGGATCTATTATATAGAGTCATTACACACAGAGGGATCTATTATATAGAGTCATTACACACAGAGGGATCTATTATATAGAGTCATTACACACAGAGGGATCTATTATATAGAGTCATTACACACAGAGGGATCTATTATATAGAGTCATTACACGCAGAGGGATCTATTATATAGAGTCATTACACGCAGAGTGATCTATTATATAGAGTTATTACACACAGAGGGATCTATTATATAGAGTCATTACACACAGAGGGATCTATTATATAGAGTCATTACACACAGAGGGATCTATTATATAGAGTCATTACACACAGAGGGATCTATTATATAGAGTCATTACACACAGAGGGATCTATTATATAGAGTCATTACACACAGAGGGATCTATTATATAGAGTCATTACACACAGAGGGATCTATTATATAGAGTCATTACACGCAGAGGGATCTATTTCACGTGTTTATTTCTGTTAATGTTGATGATTATGTCTTACAGCCAATGAAAAAACACAAAAGTCATTATCTCAGTAAATTAGAATACTTTATAACAGCTTGAAAAATGTTCCCTTTAAAGGACTTTCCCCAAGGGATTCCTCATTAATAGCTTAATAAAGTTTTGCTTCTCTTCAGAATATAAAACTTTAGAAAAGTTTTAGGAAGGCAAACTCAACTTCATCCATCAGACATGTACACAGATGTAGCAGCTACGGATGTAGCAGAGCCAAGTGTGTCGATCAGTGATGCATTATCTGGGGTTTTCCATGCATCTTTTACCTAACTCAGTAATTTAAAACAATGCAGCTGGAAATGACAAACTCAGCTCTGCTACATCCGGATGCCTTCCTAGAGGTGTTTTAAAGGATAAACACTTTTACCAGCTGTCATAAGAGTTTGCAGGTGCACGCATGATATCAGCGGGGTAACCTGAGACGCCTTCATTGGGCTAAACATGGCTCTGGCCCGTGATGGGCCAGTAGACACAAGCGGCGCATTATTCCGATACGTTGCCGTCAGGATATGTCATATAAATAAACGTATATCATCCCCAGACTGCGGGACGTGCGCCATGTGTGTGTCATGGGGTCAGTATCACTATCAGCCCCTCTGATCCTGGGATATAAATGGACTGGCACCATCCCAGGGGGTCCCGCTGACAAGTGTGATTAAACCTCCCCGACACAGCACGGAATCCAAAGCTGCTACTGGAAACACATGCCGCAGCCTTGTCCGCAGCCGGAATGTCTGACATTGTGTGCTGGTGGTAGTAGTACAGGTGGGGATGGTGGGGAAGTAGTAGTGCGGAGGGGCTTCATGCCTCAATTTCTGCTCCATGCAACCAATATAACTCCATGACTTAATACTGTATATATGAGGAGTATTGGAGTCTTAGTCAATTTCCCCATCCAGGGCCAAAGATGGATGGAGGACCCCAAAACAAGCTCCAGTCTGCAGTGCAGAGAATCCACTGATTAGATGATAGAATAAAGATGCAGAAAAGCTCAACATTTGTGCATCCAAGTAATAGAACGTCCATGCTTTCATGAAAGTTCCTCCTGTAATTGCAGAATTGTGCACTCCAGAGCTGCTCTTCATAACCAAAGACAAGAAGTTGTAACATTGTCAGGCTATGATAAAGTCAAAAGGGACAACTTGCTTCGTCACCCACCTGTATACACTATACTGCAGAGGATACAGCGGGTGCAGAGGTAACAGATGCACGGGGGGCCCCGGTGTCTGAGGGGCTCAGTGGTTATTCTTTCACATTACGAGCAATATTATAAATGGCACATGGAAGGTTGGGAGCCCTGATACGGACACTGCCCAGGGTCTCCAATGCAGATTGCTCGCCCACTGGAATGAGACTTTTTGCACTTTGCATTGTATGAAAGTCTCCAAAATTTAGAAACTTTTAGGAATTGCTTACGTTTACCCCAATTATCCTTTATGTGCATTTAATTAATTTCTTCTTCCTTGTAGGCGATGATTCAGTTCACGAGCTCGGAGAACCTGTCACTCAGCGCTCTACTGGAGAGGTACTGCGAAGTGCTGTCCGGGGCCCTAAACATCACAGGTAGGTCACAATCAACTTACTAGCAAAGATCTAAACAGTGTTTTCTATCTATCTATCTATCTATCTATCTATCTATCTATCTATCTATCTATCTATCTATCTATCTATCTATCTATCTTTCTATCTATCTATCTATCTATCTATCTATCTATCTATCTATCTATCTATCTATCTATCTATCTATCTATCTATCTATCTATCTTTCTATCTATCTATCTCTGTACACATTCACTTTCAGACTGACCAATAGACCGGTTCCTACACAAACAGCTGCAGAAAGAGCGACATCTACAGGTCACTAGAATAAAATATAGTTTTAAAAGTGGATCTAGTAGCCTGTTAGTAAAATTAATAATTAGGATAATCTGTCAGTAGTACATACAAGACATTTAGTGTCGTTTGTTTCTATAGGAGCAGTATTATAGTAGATATATTCTTGTACATAGGAGCAGTATTATAGTAGATATATTCTTGTACATAGGAGCAGTATTATAGTAGATATATTCTTGTACATAGGGGCAGTATTATAGTAGTTATATTCTTGTACATAGGAGCAGTATTATAGCAGTTATATTCTTGTACATAGAGGCAGTATTATAGTAGTTATATTCTTGTACATAGGGGCAGTATTATAGTAGTTATATTCTTGTACATAGGGGGCAGTATTATAGTAGTTATATTCTTGTATATAGGAGCAGTATTATAGTAGTTATATTCTTGTATATAGGAGCAGTATTATAGTACATATATTCTTGTACATAGGAGCAGTATTATAGTAGATATATTCTTGTACATAGGGGCAGTATTATAGTAGTTATATTCTTGTACATAGGAGCAGTATCATAGTAGATATATTCTTGTACATAGGGGCAGTATTATAGCAGTTATATTCTTGTACATAGGGGCGGTATTATATTAGTTATATTCTTGTACATAGGGGACAGTATTATAGTAGTTATATTCTTGTACATAGGGAGCAGTATTATAGTAGTTATATTCTTGTACATAGGGGCAGTATTATAGTAGTTATATTCTTGTACATAGGGGACAGTATTATAGTAGTTATATTCTTGTACATAGGAAGCAGTATTATAGTAGTTATATTCTTGTACATTGGGGCAGTATTATAGTAGTTATATTCTTGTACATAGAGAGCAGTATTATAGTAGTTATATTCTTGTACATGGGGGGCAGTATTATAGTAGTTATATTCTTGTACATGGGGGGCAGTATTATAGTAGTTATATTCTTGTACATAGGGGGCAGTATTATAGTAGTTATATTCTTGTACATAGGGAGCAGTATTATAGTAGTTATATTCTTGTACACAGGGGCAGTATTATAGTAGTTATATTCTTGTACATAGAGAGCAGTATTATAGTAGTTATATTCTTGTATATAGGAGCAGTATTATAGTAGTTATATTCTTGTACATGGGGGGGGCAGTATTATAGTAGTTATATTCTTGTACATAGGGGGCAGTATTATAGTAGTTATATTCTTGTACATAGGGAGCAGTATTATAGTAGTTATATTCTTGTACATGGGGGGCAGTATTATCGTAGTTACACTGTTGTACATAGGAGCAGTATTATAGTAGTTATATTCTTGTACATACGGGCAGTATTATAGTAGTTATATTCTTGTACATAGGGGCAGTATTATAGTAGTTATATTCTTGTACATAGAGAGCAGTATTATAGTAGATATATTCTTGTACATAGGAGCAGTATTACAGTAGTTATATTCTTGTACATAGGAGCAGTATTATAGTAGTTATATTCTTGTACATGGGGGGGCAGTATTATAGTAGTTATATTCTTGTACATGGGGGGCAGTATTATAGTAGTTATATTCTTGTACATAGAGAGCAGTATTATAGTAGTTATATTCTTGTATATAGAGGCAGTATTATAGTAGTTATATTCTTGTACATAGGAGCAGTATTATAGTAGTTATATTCTTGTACATAGGAGCAGTATTATAGTAGTTATATTCTTGTACATGGGGGGGCAGTATTATAGTAGTTATATTCTTGTACATGGGGGGCAGTATTATAGTAGTTATATTCTTGTACATAGAGAGCAGTATTATAGTAGTTATATTCTTGTATATAGAGGCAGTATTATAGTAGTTATATTCTTGTACATAGGGAGCAGTATTATAGTAGTTATATTCTTGTACATGGGGGGCAGTATTATAGTAGTTATATTCTTGTACATAGGGGGCAGTATTATAGTAGCTATATTCTTGTACATGGGGGGCAGTATTATAGTAGTTATATTCTTGAATATAGGGGCAGTATTATAGTAGTTATATTCTTGTACATAGGGGCAGTATTATAGTAGTTATATTCTTGTACATAGGGGGCAGTATTATAGTAGTTATATTCTCGTACATAGAGAGCAGTATTATAGTAGCTATATTCTTGTACATAGGGGGCAGTATTATAGTAGTTATGTTCTTGTACATACAGAGCAGTATTATAGTAGTTATATTTTTGTACATAGAGAGCAGTATTATAGTAGTTATATTCTTATACATAGGGGCAGTATTATAGTAGTTATATTCTTGTACATAGAGAGCAGTATTATTATTGTAGTTATATTCTTGTACATAGGGGCAGTATTATAGCAGTTATATTCTTGTACATAGGGGCAGTATTATAGTAGTTATATTCTTGTACATAGGAGCAGTATTATAGTAGTTATATTCTTGTACACAGGGGCAGTATTATAGTAGTTATATTCTTGTACATAGAGAGCAGTATTATAGTAGTTATATTCTTGTACACAGGGGCAGTATTTTAGTAGTTATATTCTTGTACACAGGGGCAGTATTTCAGTAGTTATATCCTTGTACATAGGGGCAGTATTATAGCAGTTATATTCTTGTACATAAGGGCAGTATTATAATAGTTATATTCTTGTACATAGGGGGCAGTATTATAGTAGTTATATTCTTGTTCATAGGAGCAGTATTATAGTAGTTATATTCTTGTACACAGGGGCAGTATTATAGTAGTTATATTCTTGTACATAGAGAGCATTATTATAGTAGTTATATTCTTGTACACAGGGGCAGTATTTTAGTAGTTATATTCTTGTACATAGGAGCAGTATTATAGTAGTTATATTCTTGTGCATAGGAGCAGTATTATAGTAAGTGTATTCTTGTACATAGGAGCAGTATTATAGTAGTTATATTCTTGTACATAGGAGCAGTATTATAGTATTTATATTCTTGTACATAGGGGGCAGTATTATAGTAGTTATATTCTTGTACATAGGGGCAGTGTTTTAGTAGTTATATCCTTGTACATAGGGGCAGTATTATAATAGTTATATTCTTGTACATAGGAGCAGTATTATAGTAGTTATATTCTTGCACATAGGGGCAGTATTATAATAGTTATATTCTTGTACATAGTGGCAGTATTGTAGTAGTTATATTCTTGTACACAGGGGCAGTATTTTAGTAGTTATATCCTTGTACAAAGGGGCAGTATTATAGCAGTTATATTCTTGTACAAAGGGGCAGTATTATAGCAGTTATATTCTTGTACATAGGGGCAGTATTATAATAGTTATATTCTTGTACATAGGGGCAGTATTATAGTAGTTATATTCTTGTACATAGAGAGCAGTATTATAGTAGTTATATTCTTGTACATAGGAGCAGTATTATAGTAGTTATATACTTGTACATAGGGGCAGTATTATAGTAGTTATATTCTTGTACATAGGGGCAGTATTATAGTAGTTATATTCTTGTACACAGGGGCAGTATTTTAGTAATTATATTCTTGTACACAGGGGCAGTATTTTAGTACTTATATCCTTTTACATAGGGGCAATATTATAATAGTTATATTCTTGTACATAGGAGCAGTATTATAGTAGTTATATTCTTGTACATATGGGCAGTATTATAGTAGTTATATTCTTGTACATAGAGAGCAGTTTTATAGTAGTTATATTCTTGTACATAGGAGCAGCATTATAGTAGTTATATTCTTGTACATAGAGAGCAGTATTATAGTAGTTATATTCTTGTACATAGGGGGCAGTATTATAGTAGTTATATTCTTGTACATAGGGGTAGTATTATAGTAGTTATATTCTTGTATATAGGAGCAGTATTATAGTAGTTATATTCTTGTACATAGGAGCAGTATTATAGTAGTTATATTCTTGCACATAGGGGCAGTATTATAGTAGTTATATTCTTGTACATAGGAGCAATATTATAGCAGTTATATTCTTGTGCATAAGGGCAGTATTATAGCAGTTATATTCTTGTACATAAGGGCAGTATTATAATAGTTATATTCTTGTACATAGGAGCAGTATTATAGTAGTTATATTCTTGTACATAGGAGCAGTATTATAGTAGTTATATTCTTGTACATGGGGGGGCAGTATTATAGTAGTTATATTCTTGTACATGGGGGCAGTATTATAGTAGTTATATTCTTGTACATAGGAGCAGTATCATAGTAGATATATTCTTGTACATAGGGGCAGTATTATAGCAGTTATATTCTTGTACATAGGGGCGGTATTATATTAGTTATATTCTTGTACATAGGGGACAGTATTATAGTAGTTATATTCTTGTACATAGGGAGCAGTATTATAGTAGTTATATTCTTGTACATAGGGGCAGTATTATAGTAGTTATATTCTTGTACATAGGGGACAGTATTATAGTAGTTATATTCTTGTACATAGGGAGCAGTATTATAGTAGTTATATTCTTGTACATTGGGGCAGTATTATAGTAGTTATATTCTTGTACATAGAGAGCAGTATTATAGTAGTTATATTCTTGTATATAGGAGCAGTATTATAGTAGTTATATTCTTGTACATGGGGGGCAGTATTATAGTAGTTATATTCTTGTACATAGGGGGCAGTATTATAGTAGTTATATTCTTGTACATAGGGAGCAGTATTATAGTAGTTATATTCTTGTACACAGGGGCAGTATTATAGTAGTTATATTCTTGTACATAGAGAGCAGTATTATAGTAGTTATATTCTTGTATATAGGAGCAGTATTATAGTAGTTATATTCTTGTACATGGGGGGGGCAGTATTATAGTAGTTATATTCTTGTACATAGGGGGCAGTATTATAGTAGTTATATTCTTGTACATAGGGAGCAGTATTATAGTAGTTATATTCTTGTACATGGGGGGCAGTATTATCGTAGTTACACTGTTGTACATAGGAGCAGTATTATAGTAGTTATATTCTTGTACATACGGGCAGTATTATAGTAGTTATATTCTTGTACATAGGGGCAGTATTATAGTAGTTATATTCTTGTACATAGAGAGCAGTATTATAGTAGATATATTCTTGTACATAGGAGCAGTATTACAGTAGTTATATTCTTGTACATAGGAGCAGTATTATAGTAGTTATATTCTTGTACATGGGGGGGCAGTATTATAGTAGTTATATTCTTGTACATGGGGGGCAGTATTATAGTAGTTATATTCTTGTACATAGAGAGCAGTATTATAGTAGTTATATTCTTGTATATAGAGGCAGTATTATAGTAGTTATATTCTTGTACATAGGAGCAGTATTATAGTAGTTATATTCTTGTACATAGGAGCAGTATTATAGTAGTTATATTCTTGTACATGGGGGGGCAGTATTATAGTAGTTATATTCTTGTACATGGGGGGCAGTATTATAGTAGTTATATTCTTGTACATAGAGAGCAGTATTATAGTAGTTATATTCTTGTATATAGAGGCAGTATTATAGTAGTTATATTCTTGTACATAGGGAGCAGTATTATAGTAGTTATATTCTTGTACATGGGGGGCAGTATTATAGTAGTTATATTCTTGTACATAGGGGGCAGTATTATAGTAGCTATATTCTTGTACATGGGGGGCAGTATTATAGTAGTTATATTCTTGAATATAGGGGCAGTATTATAGTAGTTATATTCTTGTACATAGGGGCAGTATTATAGTAGTTATATTCTTGTACATAGGGGGCAGTATTATAGTAGTTATATTCTCGTACATAGAGAGCAGTATTATAGTAGCTATATTCTTGTACATAGGGGGCAGTATTATAGTAGTTATGTTCTTGTACATACAGAGCAGTATTATAGTAGTTATATTTTTGTACATAGAGAGCAGTATTATAGTAGTTATATTCTTATACATAGGGGCAGTATTATAGTAGTTATATTCTTGTACATAGAGAGCAGTATTATTATTGTAGTTATATTCTTGTACAAAGGGGCAGTATTATAGTAGTTATATTCTTGTACATAGGGGCAGTATTATAGTAGTTATATTCTTGTACATAGGAGCAGTATTATAGTAGTTATATTCTTGTACACAGGGGCAGTATTATAGTAGTTATATTCTTGTACATAGAGAGCAGTATTATAGTAGTTATATTCTTGTACACAGGGGCAGTATTTTAGTAGTTATATTCTTGTACACAGGGGCAGTATTTCAGTAGTTATATCCTTGTACATGGGGGCAGTATTATAGCAGTTATATTCTTGTACATAAGGGCAGTATTATAATAGTTATATTCTTGTACATAGGGGGCAGTATTATAGTAGTTATATTCTTGTTCATAGGAGCAGTATTATAGTAGTTATATTCTTGTACACAGGGGCAGTATTATAGTAGTTATATTCTTGTACATAGAGAGCATTATTATAGTAGTTATATTCTTGTACACAGGGGCAGTATTTTAGTAGTTATATTCTTGTACATAGGAGCAGTATTATAGTAGTTATATTCTTGTGCATAGGAGCAGTATTATAGTAAGTGTATTCTTGTACATAGGAGCAGTATTATAGTAGTTATATTCTTGTACATAGGAGCAGTATTATAGTATTTATATTCTTGTACATAGGGGGCAGTATTATAGTAGTTATATTCTTGTACATAGGGGCAGTGTTTTAGTAGTTATATCCTTGTACATAGGGGCAGTATTATAATAGTTATATTCTTGTACATAGGAGCAGTATTATAGTAGTTATATTCTTGCACATAGGGGCAGTATTATAATAGTTATATTCTTGTACATAGTGGCAGTATTGTAGTAGTTATATTCTTGTACACAGGGGCAGTATTTTAGTAGTTATATCCTTGTACAAAGGGGCAGTATTATAGCAGTTATATTCTTGTACAAAGGGGCAGTATTATAGCAGTTATATTCTTGTACATAGGGGCAGTATTATAATAGTTATATTCTTGTACATAGGGGCAGTATTATAGTAGTTATATTCTTGTACATAGAGAGCAGTATTATAGTAGTTATATTCTTGTACATAGGAGCAGTATTATAGTAGTTATATACTTGTACATAGGGGCAGTATTATAGTAGTTATATTCTTGTACATAGGGGCAGTATTATAGTAGTTATATTCTTGTACACAGGGGCAGTATTTTAGTAATTATATTCTTGTACACAGGGGCAGTATTTTAGTACTTATATCCTTTTACATAGGGGCAATATTATAATAGTTATATTCTTGTACATAGGAGCAGTATTATAGTAGTTATATTCTTGTACATATGGGCAGTATTATAGTAGTTATATTCTTGTACATAGAGAGCAGTTTTATAGTAGTTATATTCTTGTACATAGGAGCAGCATTATAGTAGTTATATTCTTGTACATAGAGAGCAGTATTATAGTAGTTATATTCTTGTACATAGGGGGCAGTATTATAGTAGTTATATTCTTGTACATAGGGGTAGTATTATAGTAGTTATATTCTTGTATATAGGAGCAGTATTATAGTAGTTATATTCTTGTACATAGGAGCAGTATTATAGTAGTTATATTCTTGCACATAGGGGCAGTATTATAGTAGTTATATTCTTGTACATAGGAGCAATATTATAGCAGTTATATTCTTGTGCATAAGGGCAGTATTATAGCAGTTATATTCTTGTACATAAGGGCAGTATTATAATAGTTATATTCTTGTACATAGGAGCAGTATTATAGTAGTTATATTCTTGTACATAGGAGCAGTATTATAGTAGTTATATTCTTGTACATGGGGGGGCAGTATTATAGTAGTTATATTCTTGTACATGGGGGGCAGTATTATAGTAGTTATATTCTTGTACATAGAGAGCAGTATTATAGTAGTTATATTCTTGTATATAGAGGCAGTATTATAGTAGTTATATTCTTGTACATAGGAGCAGTATTATAGTAGTTATATTCTTGTACATAGGAGCAGTATTATAGTAGTTATATTCTTGTACATGGGGGGGCAGTATTATAGTAGTTATATTCTTGTACATGGGGGGCAGTATTATAGTAGTTATGTTCTTGTACATAGAGAGCAGTATTATAGTAGTTATATTCTTGTATATAGAGGCAGTATTATAGTAGTTATATTCTTGTACATAGGGAGCAGTATTATAGTAGTTATATTCTTGTACATGGGGGGCAGTATTATAGTAGTTATATTCTTGTACATAGGGGGCAGTATTATAGTAGCTATATTCTTGTACATGGGGGGCAGTATTATAGTAGTTATATTCTTGAATATAGGGGCAGTATTATAGTAGTTATATTCTTGTACATAGGGGCAGTATTATAGTAGTTATATTCTTGTACATAGGGGGCAGTATTATAGTAGTTATATTCTCGTACATAGAGAGCAGTATTATAGTAGCTATATTCTTGTACATAGGGGGCAGTATTATAGTAGTTATGTTCTTGTACATACAGAGCAGTATTATAGTAGTTATATTTTTGTACATAGAGAGCAGTATTATAGTAGTTATATTCTTATACATAGGGGCAGTATTATAATAGTTATATTCTTGTACATAGAGAGCAGTATTATTATTGTAGTTATATTCTTGTACATAGGGGCAGTATTATAGTAGTTATATTCTTGTACATAGGGGCAGTATTATAGTAGTTATATTCTTGTACATAGGAGCAGTATTATAGTAGTTATATTCTTGTACACAGGGGCAGTATTATAGTAGTTATATTCTTGTACATAGAGAGCAGTATTATAGTAGTTATATTCTTGTACACAGGGGCAGTATTTTAGTAGTTATATTCTTGTACACAGGGGCAGTATTTCAGTAGTTATATCCTTGTACATAGGGGCAGTATTATAGCAGTTATATTCTTGTACATAAGGGCAGTATTATAATAGTTATATTCTTGTACATAGGGGGCAGTATTATAGTAGTTATATTCTTGTTCATAGGAGCAGTATTATAGTAGTTATATTCTTGTACACAGGGGCAGTATTATAGTAGTTATATTCTTGTACATAGAGAGCATTATTATAGTAGTTATATTCTTGTACACAGGGGCAGTATTTTAGTAGTTATATTCTTGTACATAGGAGCAGTATTATAGTAGTTATATTCTTGTGCATAGGAGCAGTATTATAGTAAGTGTATTCTTGTACATAGGAGCAGTATTATAGTAGTTATATTCTTGTACATAGGAGCAGTATTATAGTATTTATATTCTTGTACATAGGGGGCAGTATTATAGTAGTTATATTCTTGTACATAGGGGCAGTGTTTTAGTAGTTATATCCTTGTACATAGGGGCAGTATTATAATAGTTATATTCTTGTACATAGGAGCAGTATTATAGTAGTTATATTCTTGCACATAGGGGCAGTATTATAATAGTTATATTCTTGTACATAGTGGCAGTATTGTAGTAGTTATATTCTTGTACACAGGGGCAGTATTTTAGTAGTTATATCCTTGTACAAAGGGGCAGTATTATAGCAGTTATATTCTTGTACAAAGGGGCAGTATTATAGCAGTTATATTCTTGTACATAGGGGCAGTATTATAATAGTTATATTCTTGTACATAGGGGCAGTATTATAGTAGTTATATTCTTGTACATAGAGAGCAGTATTATAGTAGTTATATTCTTGTACATAGGAGCAGTATTATAGTAGTTATATACTTGTACATAGGGGCAGTATTATAGTAGTTATATTCTTGTACATAGGGGCAGTATTATAGTAGTTATATTCTTGTACACAGGGGCAGTATTTTAGTAATTATATTCTTGTACACAGGGGCAGTATTTTAGTACTTATATCCTTTTACATAGGGGCAATATTATAATAGTTATATTCTTGTACATAGGAGCAGTATTATAGTAGTTATATTCTTGTACATATGGGCAGTATTATAGTAGTTATATTCTTGTACATAGAGAGCAGTTTTATAGTAGTTATATTCTTGTACATAGGAGCAGCATTATAGTAGTTATATTCTTGTACATAGAGAGCAGTATTATAGTAGTTATATTCTTGTACATAGGGGGCAGTATTATAGTAGTTATATTCTTGTACATAGGGGTAGTATTATAGTAGTTATATTCTTGTATATAGGAGCAGTATTATAGTAGTTATATTCTTGTACATAGGAGCAGTATTATAGTAGTTATATTCTTGCACATAGGGGCAGTATTATAGTAGTTATATTCTTGTACATAGGAGCAATATTATAGCAGTTATATTCTTGTGCATAAGGGCAGTATTATAGCAGTTATATTCTTGTACATAAGGGCAGTATTATAATAGTTATATTCTTGTACATAGGAGCAGTATTATAGTAGTTATATTCTTGTACATAGGAGCAGTATTATAGTAGTTATATTCTTGTACATGGGGGGGCAGTATTATAGTAGTTATATTCTTGTACATGGGGGGCAGTATTATAGTAGTTATATTCTTGTACATAGAGAGCAGTATTATAGTAGTTATATTCTTGTATATAGAGGCAGTATTATAGTAGTTATATTCTTGTACATAGGAGCAGTATTATAGTAGTTATATTCTTGTACATAGGAGCAGTATTATAGTAGTTATATTCTTGTACATGGGGGGGCAGTATTATAGTAGTTATATTCTTGTACATGGGGGGCAGTATTATAGTAGTTATGTTCTTGTACATAGAGAGCAGTATTATAGTAGTTATATTCTTGTATATAGAGGCAGTATTATAGTAGTTATATTCTTGTACATAGGGAGCAGTATTATAGTAGTTATATTCTTGTACATGGGGGGCAGTATTATAGTAGTTATATTCTTGTACATAGGGGGCAGTATTATAGTAGCTATATTCTTGTACATGGGGGGCAGTATTATAGTAGTTATATTCTTGAATATAGGGGCAGTATTATAGTAGTTATATTCTTGTACATAGGGGCAGTATTATAGTAGTTATATTCTTGTACATAGGGGGCAGTATTATAGTAGTTATATTCTCGTACATAGAGAGCAGTATTATAGTAGCTATATTCTTGTACATAGGGGGCAGTATTATAGTAGTTATGTTCTTGTACATACAGAGCAGTATTATAGTAGTTATATTTTTGTACATAGAGAGCAGTATTATAGTAGTTATATTCTTATACATAGGGGCAGTATTATAATAGTTATATTCTTGTACATAGAGAGCAGTATTATTATTGTAGTTATATTCTTGTACATAGGGGCAGTATTATAGTAGTTATATTCTTGTACATAGGGGCAGTATTATAGTAGTTATATTCTTGTACATAGGAGCAGTATTATAGTAGTTATATTCTTGTACACAGGGGCAGTATTATAGTAGTTATATTCTTGTACATAGAGAGCAGTATTATAGTAGTTATATTCTTGTACACAGGGGCAGTATTTTAGTAGTTATATTCTTGTACACAGGGGCAGTATTTCAGTAGTTATATCCTTGTACATAGGGGCAGTATTATAGCAGTTATATTCTTGTACATAAGGGCAGTATTATAATAGTTATATTCTTGTACATAGGGGGCAGTATTATAGTAGTTATATTCTTGTTCATAGGAGCAGTATTATAGTAGTTATATTCTTGTACACAGGGGCAGTATTATAGTAGTTATATTCTTGTACATAGAGAGCATTATTATAGTAGTTATATTCTTGTACACAGGGGCAGTATTTTAGTAGTTATATTCTTGTACATAGGAGCAGTATTATAGTAGTTATATTCTTGTGCATAGGAGCAGTATTATAGTAAGTGTATTCTTGTACATAGGAGCAGTATTATAGTAGTTATATTCTTGTACATAGGAGCAGTATTATAGTATTTATATTCTTGTACATAGGGGGCAGTATTATAGTAGTTATATTCTTGTACATAGGGGCAGTGTTTTAGTAGTTATATCCTTGTACATAGGGGCAGTATTATAATAGTTATATTCTTGTACATAGGAGCAGTATTATAGTAGTTATATTCTTGCACATAGGGGCAGTATTATAATAGTTATATTCTTGTACATAGTGGCAGTATTGTAGTAGTTATATTCTTGTACACAGGGGCAGTATTTTAGTAGTTATATCCTTGTACAAAGGGGCAGTATTATAGCAGTTATATTCTTGTACAAAGGGGCAGTATTATAGCAGTTATATTCTTGTACATAGGGGCAGTATTATAATAGTTATATTCTTGTACATAGGGGCAGTATTATAGTAGTTATATTCTTGTACATAGAGAGCAGTATTATAGTAGTTATATTCTTGTACATAGGAGCAGTATTATAGTAGTTATATACTTGTACATAGGGGCAGTATTATAGTAGTTATATTCTTGTACATAGGGGCAGTATTATAGTAGTTATATTCTTGTACACAGGGGCAGTATTTTAGTAATTATATTCTTGTACACAGGGGCAGTATTTTAGTACTTATATCCTTTTACATAGGGGCAATATTATAATAGTTATATTCTTGTACATAGGAGCAGTATTATAGTAGTTATATTCTTGTACATATGGGCAGTATTATAGTAGTTATATTCTTGTACATAGAGAGCAGTTTTATAGTAGTTATATTCTTGTACATAGGAGCAGCATTATAGTAGTTATATTCTTGTACATAGAGAGCAGTATTATAGTAGTTATATTCTTGTACATAGGGGCAGTATTATAGTAGTTATATTCTTGTACATAGGGGTAGTATTATAGTAGTTATATTCTTGTATATAGGAGCAGTATTATAGTAGTTATATTCTTGTACATAGGAGCAGTATTATAGTAGTTATATTCTTGCACATAGGGGCAGTATTATAGTAGTTATATTCTTGTACATAGGAGCAATATTATAGCAGTTATATTCTTGTGCATAAGGGCAGTATTATAGCAGTTATATTCTTGTACATAAGGGCAGTATTATAATAGTTATATTCTTGTACATAGGGGGCAGTATTATAGTAGTTATATTCTTGTACATAGGAGCAGTATTATAGTAGTTATATTCTTGTACACAGGGGCAGTATTATAGTAGTTATATTCTTGTACATAGAGAGCAGTATTATAGTAGTTATATTCTTGTACACAGGGGCAGTATTTTAGTAGTTATATTCTTGTACACAGGGGCAGTATTTTAGTAGTTATATCCTTGTACATAGGGGCAGTATTATAATAGTTATATTCTTGTACATAGGAGCAGTATTATAGTAGTTATATTCTTGTACATAGGGGCAGTATTATAATAGTTATATTCTTGTACATAGTGGCAGTATTATAGTAGTTATATTCTTGTACACAGGGGCAGTATTTTAGTAGTTATATCCTTGTACAAAGGGGCAGTATTATAGCAGTTATATTCTTGTACATAGGGGCAGTATTATAATAGTTATATTCTTGTACATAGGGGCAGTATTATAGTAGTTATATTCGTGTACATAGAGAGCAGTATTATAGTAGTTATATTCTTGTACATAGGAGCAGTATTATAGTAGCTATATACTTGTACATAGGGGCAGTATTATAGTAGTTATTTTCTTGTACATAGGGGCAGTATTATAGTAGTTATATTCTTGTACACAGGGGCAGTATTTTAGTAGCTATATTCTTGTACACAG
>NW_027371767.1:0-23191 GCF_046119375.1 Phyllobates terribilis
ATGCACAAACAGTAAGATCTCCACATTGCACGGTGCAATTCTGAAATTTTTAGCTTTTTCCTGTTAATCCTAGCATGATAAAGAAGATTCAAAGAGAGTGAGATGCCAAAGAGAGGTGAGATGCCAGCTCCTTTTCATTCAGTCAGTAGCTTCAAACATTTCTGGTATATGAAAAACATGTTTTTCAATGGCAAAAATCAATGAATATTGTAAATGCACAAACAGTAATATCTCCACATTGCACGGTGCAATTCTGAAATTTTTAGCTTTTTCCTGTTAATCCTAGCATGATAAAGAAGATTCAAAGAGAGTGAGATGCCAGCTCCTTTCATTCAGTCAGTAGCTTCAAACATTTCTGGACGTTTTTCAATGGCAAAAATCAATGAATATTGTAAATGCACAAACAGTAATATCTCCACATTGCACGGTGCAATTCTGAAATTTTTAGCTTTTTCCTGTTAATCCTAGCATGATAAAGAAGATTCAAAGAGACCAGCTCCTTTCATTCAGTCAGTAGCTTCAAACATTTCTGGTATATGAAAAACATGTTTTTCAATGGCAAAAATCAATGAATATTGTAAATGCACAAACAGTAATATCTCCACATTGCACGGTGCAATTCTGAAATTTTTAGCTTTTTCCTGTTAATCCTAGCATGATAAAGAAGATTCAAAGAGAGTGAGATGCCAGCTCCTTTCATTCAGTCAGTAGCTTCAAACATTTCTGGACGTTTTTCAATGGCAAAAATCAATGAATATTGTAAATGCACAAACAGTAATATCTCCACATTGCACGGTGCAATTCTGAAATTTTTAGCTTTTTCCTGTTAATCCTAGCATGATAAAGAAGATTCAAAGAGAGTGAGATGCCAGCTCCTTTCATTCAGTCAGTAGCTTCAAACATTTCTGGTATATGAAAAACATGTTTTTCAATGGCAAAAATCAATGAATATTGTAAATGCACAAACAGTAATATCTCCACATTGCACGGTGCAATTCTGAAATTTTTAGCTTTTTCCTGTTAATCCTAGCATGATAAAGAAGATTCAAAGAGAGTGAGATGCCAGCTCCTTTCATTCAGTCAGTAGCTTCAAACATTTCTGGACGTTTTTCAATGGCAAAAATCAATGAATATTGTAAATGCACAAACAGTAATATCTCCACATTGCACGGTGCAATTCTGAAATTTTTAGCTTTTTCCTGTTAATCCTAGCATGATAAAGAAGATTCAAAGAGAGTGAGATGCCAGCTCCTTTCATTCAGTCAGTAGCTTCAAACATTTCTGGAATGGAAAACGTTTTTCAATGGCAAAAATCAATGAATATTGTAAATGCACAAACAGTAATATCTCCACATTGCACGGTGCAATTCTGAAATTTTTAGCTTTTTCCTGTTAATCCTAGCATGATAAAGAAGATTCAAAGAGAGTGAGATGCCAGCTCCTTTCATTCAGTCAGTAGCTTCAAACATTTCTGGTATATGAAAAACATGTTTTTCAATGGCAAAAATCAATGAATATTGTAAATGCACAAACAGTAATATCTCCACATTGCACGGTGCAATTCTGAAATTTTTAGCTTTTTCCTGTTAATCCTAGCATGATAAAGAAGATTCAAAGAGAGTGAGATGCCAGCTCCTTTCATTCAGTCAGTAGCTTCAAACATTTCTGGACGTTTTTCAATGGCAAAAATCAATGAATATTGTAAATGCACAAACAGTAATATCTCCACATTGCACGGTGCAATTCTGAAATTTTTAGCTTTTTCCTGTTAATCCTAGCATGATAAAGAAGATTCAAAGAGAGTGAGATGCCAGCTCCTTTCATTCAGTCAGTAGCTTCAAACATTTCTGGACGTTTTTCAATGGCAAAAATCAATGAATATTGTAAATGCACAAACAGTAATATCTCCACATTGCACGGTGCAATTCTGAAATTTTTAGCTTTTTCCTGTTAATCCTAGCATGATAAAGAAGATTCAAAGAGAGTGAGATGCCAGCTCCTTTCATTCAGTCAGTAGCTTCAAACATTTCTGGTATATGAAAAACATGTTTTTCAATGGCAAAAATCAATGAATATTGTAAATGCACAAACAGTAATATCTCCACATTGCACGGTGCAATTCTGAAATTTTTAGCTTTTTCCTGTTAATCCTAGCATGATAAAGAAGATTCAAAGAGAGTGAGATGCCAGCTGCTTTCATTCAGTCAGTAGCTTCAAACATTTCTGGTATATGAAAAACATGTTTTTCAATGGCAAAAATCAATGAATATTGTAAATGCACAAACAGTAATATCTCCACATTGCACGGTGCAATTCTGAAATTTTTAGCTTTTTCCTGTTAATCCTAGCATGATAAAGAAGATTCAAAGAGAGTGAGATGCCAGCTCCTTTCATTCAGTCAGTAGCTTCAAACATTTCTGGACGTTTTTCAATGGCAAAAATCAATGAATATTGTAAATGCACAAACAGTAATATCTCCACATTGCACGGTGCAATTCTGAAATTTTTAGCTTTTTCCTGTTAATCCTAGCATGATAAAGAAGATTCAAAGAGAGTGAGATGCCAGCTCCTTTCATTCAGTCAGTAGCTTCAAACATTTCTGGACGTTTTTCAATGGCAAAAATCAATGAATATTGTAAATGCACAAACAGTAATATCTCCACATTGCACGGTGCAATTCTGAAATTTTTAGCTTTTTCCTGTTAATCCTAGCATGATAAAGAAGATTCAAAGAGAGTGAGATGCCAGCTCCTTTCATTCAGTCAGTAGCTTCAAACATTTCTGGTATATGAAAAACATGTTTTTCAATGGCAAAAATCAATGAATATTGTAAATGCACAAACAGTAATATCTCCACATTGCACGGTGCAATTCTGAAATTTTTTGCTTTTTCCTGTTAATCCTAGCATGATAAAGAAGATTCAAAGAGAGTGAGATGCCAGCTCCTTTCATTCAGTCAGTAGCTTCAAACATTTCTGGTATATGAAAAACATGTTTTTCAATGGCAAAAATCAATGAATATTGTAAATGCACAAACAGTAATATCTCCACATTGCACGGTGCAATTCTGAAATTTTTAGCTTTTTCCTGTTAATCCTAGCATGATAAAGAAGATTCAAAGAGAGTGAGATGCCAGCTCCTTTCATTCAGTCAGTAGCTTCAAACATTTCTGGTATATGAAAAACATGTTTTTCAATGGCAAAAATCAATGAATATTGTAAATGCACAAACAGTAATATCTCCACATTGCACGGTGCAATTCTGAAATTTTTAGCTTTTTCCTGTTAATCCTAGCATGATAAAGAAGATTCAAAGAGAGTGAGATGCCAGCTCCTTTCATTCAGTCAGTAGCTTCAAACATTTCTGGTATATGAAAAACATGTTTTTCAATGGCAAAAATCAATGAATATTGTAAATGCACAAACAGTAATATCTCCACATTGCACGGTGCAATTCTGAAATTTTTTGCTTTTTCCTGCTAATCCTAGCATGATAAAGAAGATTCAAAGAGAGTGAGATGCCAGCTCCTTTCATTCAGTCAGTAGCTTCAAACATTTCTGGTATATGAAAAACATGTTTTTCAATGGCAAAAATCAATGAATATTGTAAATGCACAAACAGTAATATCTCCACATTGCACGGTGCAATTCTGAAATTTTTAGCTTTTTCCTGTTAATCCTAGCATGATAAAGAAGATTCAAAGAGAGTGAGATGCCAGCTCCTTTCATTCAGTCAGTAGCTTCAAACATTTCTGGACGTTTTTCAATGGCAAAAATCAATGAATATTGTAAATGCACAAACAGTAATATCTCCACATTGCACGGTGCAATTCTGAAATTTTTAGCTTTTTCCTGTTAATCCTAGCATGATAAAGAAGATTCAAAGAGAGTGAGATGCCAGCTCCTTTCATTCAGTCAGTAGCTTCAAACATTTCTGGACGTTTTTCAATGGCAAAAATCAATGAATATTGTAAATGCACAAACAGTAATATCTCCACATTGCACGGTGCAATTCTGAAATTTTTAGCTTTTTCCTGTTAATCCTAGCATGATAAAGAAGATTCAAAGAGAGTGAGATGCCAGCTCCTTTCATTCAGTCAGTAGCTTCAAAAATTTCTGGACGTTTTTCAATGGCAAAAATCAATGAATATTGTAAATGCACAAACAGTAATATCTCCACATTGCACGGTGCAATTCTGAAATTTTTAGCTTTTTCCTGTTAATCCTAGCATGATAAAGAAGATTCAAAGAGAGTGAGATGCCAGCTCCTTTCATTCAGTCAGTAGCTTCAAGCATTTCTGGACGTTTTTCAATGGCAAAAATCAATGAATATTGTAAATGCACAAACAGTAATATCTCCACATTGCACGGTGCAATTCTGAAATTTTTAGCTTTTTCCTGTTAATCCAAGCATGATAAAGAAGATTCAAAGAGAGTGAGATGCCAGCTCCTTTCATTCAGTCAGTAGCTTCAAACATTTCTGGTATATGAAAAACATGTTTTTCAATGGCAAAAATCAATGAATATTGTAAATGCACAAACAGTAATATCTCCACATTGCATGGTGCAATTCTGAAATTTTTAGCTTTTTCCTGTTAATCCTAGCATGATAAAGAAGATTCAAAGAGAGTGAGATGCCAGCTCCTTTCATTCAGTCAGTAGCTTCAAACATTTCTGGACGTTTTTCAATGGCAAAAATCAATGAATATTGTAAATGCACAAACAGTAATATCTCCACATTGCACGGTGCAATTCTGAAATTTTTAGCTTTTTCCTGTTAATCCTAGCATGATAAAGAAGATTCAAAGAGAGTGAGATGCCAGCTCCTTTCATTCAGTCAGTAGCTTCAAACATTTCTGGTATATGAAAAACATGTTTTTCAATGGCAAAAATCAATGAATATTGTAAATGCACAAACAGTAATATCTCCACATTGCACGGTGCAATTCTGAAATTTTTAGCTTTTTCCTGTTAATCCTAGCATGATAAAGAAGATTCAAAGAGAGTGAGATGCCAGCTCCTTTCATTCAGTCAGTAGCTTCAAACATTTCTGGTATATGAAAAACATGTTTTTCAATGGCAAAAATCAATGAATATTGTAAATGCACAAACAGTAATATCTCCACATTGCACGGTGCAATTCTGAAATTTTTAGCTTTTTCCTGTTAATCCTAGCATGATAAAGAAGATTCAAAGAGAGTGAGATGCCAGCTCCTTTCATTCAGTCAGTAGCTTCAAACATTTCTGGTATATGAAAAACATGTTTTTCAATGGCAAAAATCAATGAATATTGTAAATGCACAAACAGTAATATCTCCACATTGCACGGTGCAATTCTGAAATTTTTAGCTTTTTCCTGTTAATCCTAGCATGATAAAGAAGATTCAAAGAGAGTGAGATGCCAGCTCCTTTCATTCAGTCAGTAGCTTCAAACATTTCTGGTATATGAAAAACATGTTTTTCAATGGCAAAAATCAATGAATATTGTAAATGCACAAACAGTAATATCTCCACATTGCACGGTGCAATTCTGAAATTTTTAGCTTTTTCCTGTTAATCCTAGCATGATAAAGAAGATTCAAAGAGAGTGAGATGCCAGCTCCTTTCATTCAGTCAGTAGCTTCAAACATTTCTGGTATATGAAAAACATGTTTTTCAATGGCAAAAATCAATGAATATTGTAAATGCACAAACAGTAATATCTCCACATTGCACGGTGCAATTCTGAAATTTTTAGCTTTTTCCTGTTAATCCTAGCATGATAAAGAAGATTCAAAGAGAGTGAGATGCCAGCTCCTTTCATTCAGTCAGTAGCTTCAAACATTTCTGGTATATGAAAAACATGTTTTTCAATGGCAAAAATCAATGAATATTGTAAATGCACAAACAGTAATATCTCCACATTGCACGGTGCAATTCTGAAATTTTTAGCTTTTTCCTGTTAATCCTAGCATGATAAAGAAGATTCAAAGAGAGTGAGATGCCAGCTCCTTTCATTCAGTCAGTAGCTTCAAACATTTCTGGTATATGAAAAACATGTTTTTCAATGGCAAAAATCAATGAATATTGTAAATGCACAAACAGTAATATCTCCACATTGCACGGTGCAATTCTGAAATTTTTAGCTTTTTCCTGTTAATCCTAGCATGATAAAGAAGATTCAAAGAGAGTGAGATGCCAGCTCCTTTCATTCAGTCAGTAGCTTCAAACATTTCTGGTATATGAAAAACATGTTTTTCAATGGCAAAAATCAATGAATATTGTAAATGCACAAACAGTAATATCTCCACATTGCACGGTGCAATTCTGAAATTTTTAGCTTTTTCCTGTTAATCCTAGCATGATAAAGAAGATTCAAAGAGAGTGAGATGCCAGCTCCTTTCATTCAGTCAGTAGCTTCAAACATTTCTGGTATATGAAAAACATGTTTTTCAATGGCAAAAATCAATGAATATTGTAAATGCACAAACAGTAATATCTCCACATTGCACGGTGCAATTCTGAAATTTTTAGCTTTTTCCTGTTAATCCTAGCATGATAAAGAAGATTCAAAGAGAGTGAGATGCCAGCTCCTTTCATTCAGTCAGTAGCTTCAAACATTTCTGGACGTTTTTCAATGGCAAAAATCAATGAATATTGTAAATGCACAAACAGTAATATCTCCACATTGCACGGTGCAATTCTGAAATTTTTAGCTTTTTCCTGTTAATCCTAGCATGATAAAGAAGATTCAAAGAGAGTGAGATGCCAGCTCCTTTCATTCAGTCAGTAGCTTCAAACATTTCTGGTATATGAAAAACGTGTTTTTCAATGGCAAAAATCAATGAATATTGTAAATGCACAAACAGTAATATCTCCACATTGCACGGTGCAATTCTGAAATTTTTAGCTTTTTCCTGCTAATCCTAGCATGATAAAGAAGATTCAAAGAGAGTGAGATGCCAGCTCCTTTCATTCAGTCAGTAGCTTCAAACATTTCTGGACGTTTTTCAATGGCAAAAATCAATGAATATTGTAAATGCACAAACAGTAATATCTCCACATTGCACGGTGCAATTCTGAAATTTTTAGCTTTTTCCTGTTAATCATAGCATGATAAAGAAGATTCAAAGAGAGTGAGATGCCAGCTCCTTTCATTCAGTCAGTAGCTTCAAACATTTCTGGACGTTTTTCAATGGCAAAAATCAATGAATATTGTAAATGCACAAACAGTAATATCTCCACATTGCACGGTGCAATTCTGAAATTTTTAGCTTTTTCCTGCTAATCCTAGCATGATAAAGAAGATTCAAAGAGAGTGAGATGCCAGCTCCTTTCATTCAGTCAGTAGCTTCAAACATTTCTGGACGTTTTTCAATGGCAAAAATCAATGAATATTGTAAATGCACAAACAGTAATATCTCCACATTGCACGGTGCAATTCTGAAATTTTTAGCTTTTTCCTGTTAATCCTAGCATGATAAAGAAGATTCAAAGAGAGTGAGATGCCAGCTCCTTTCATTCAGTCAGTAGCTTCAAACATTTCTGGTATATGAAAAACATGTTTTTCAATGGCAAAAATCAATGAATATTGTAAATGCACAAACAGTAATATCTCCACATTGCACGGTGCAATTCTGAAATTTTTAGCTTTTTCCTGTTAATCCTAGCATGATAAAGAAGATTCAAAGAGAGTGAGATGCCAGCTCCTTTCATTCAGTCAGTAGCTTCAAACATTTCTGGACGTTTTTCAATGGCAAAAATCAATGAATATTGTAAATGCACAAACAGTAATATCTCCACATTGCACGGTGCAATTCTGAAATTTTTAGCTTTTTCCTGTTAATCCTAGCATGATAAAGAAGATTCAAAGAGAGTGAGATGCCAGCTCCTTTCATTCAGTCAGTAGCTTCAAACATTTCTGGTATATGAAAAACATGTTTTTCAATGGCAAAAATCAATGAATATTGTAAATGCACAAACAGTAATATCTCCACATTGCACGGTGCAATTCTGAAATTTTTAGCTTTTTCCTGTTAATCCTAGCATGATAAAGAAGATTCAAAGAGAGTGAGATGCCAGCTCCTTTCATTCAGTCAGTAGCTTCAAACATTTCTGGTATATGAAAAACGTTTTTCAATGGCAAAAATCAATGAATATTGTAAATGCACAAACAGTAATATCTCCACATTGCACGGTGCAATTCTGAAATTTTTAGCTTTTTCCTGTTAATCCTAGCATGATACAGATTCAAAGAGAGTGAGATGCCAGCTCCTTTCATTCAGTCAGTAGCTTCAAACATTTCTGGACGTTTTTCAATGGCAAAAATCAATGAATATTGTAAATGCACAAACAGTAATATCTCCACATTGCACGGTGCAATTCTGAAATTTTTAGCTTTTTCCTGTTAATCCTAGCATGATAAAGAAGATTCAAAGAGAGTGAGATGCCAGCTCCTTTCATTCAGTCAGTAGCTTCAAACATTTCTGGTATATGAAAAACATGTTTTTCAATGGCAAAAATCAATGAATATTGTAAATGCACAAACAGTAATATCTCCACATTGCACGGTGCAATTCTGAAATTTTTAGCTTTTTCCTGTTAATCCTAGCATGATAAAGAAGATTCAAAGAGAGTGAGATGCCAGCTCCTTTCATTCAGTCAGTAGCTTCAAACATTTCTGGTATATGAAAAACATGTTTTTCAATGGCAAAAATCAATGAATATTGTAAATGCACAAACAGTAATATCTCCACATTGCACGGTGCAATTCTGAAATTTTTAGCTTTTTCCTGTTAATCCTAGCATGATAAAGAAGATTCAAAGAGAGTGAGATGCCAGCTCCTTTCATTCAGTCAGTAGCTTCAAACATTTCTGGTATATGAAAAACATGTTTTTCAATGGCAAAAATCAATGAATATTGTAAATGCACAAACAGTAATATCTCCACATTGCACGGTGCAATTCTGAAATTTTTAGCTTTTTCCTGTTAATCCTAGCATGATAAAGAAGATTCAAAGAGAGTGAGATGCCAGCTCCTTTCATTCAGTCAGTAGCTTCAAACATTTCTGGTATATGAAAAACATGTTTTTCAATGGCAAAAATCAATGAATATTGTAAATGCACAAACAGTAATATCTCCACATTGCACGGTGCAATTCTGAAATTTTTTGCTTTTTCCTGCTAATCCTAGCATGATAAAGAAGATTCAAAGAGAGTGAGATGCCAGCTCCTTTCATTCAGTCAGTAGCTTCAAACATTTCTGGTATATGAAAAACATGTTTTTCAATGGCAAAAATCAATGAATATTGTAAATGCACAAACAGTAATATCTCCACATTGCACGGTGCAATTCTGAAATTTTTAGCTTTTTCCTGTTAATCCTAGCATGATAAAGAAGATTCAAAGAGAGTGAGATGCCAGCTCCTTTCATTCAGTCAGTAGCTTCAAACATTTCTGGACGTTTTTCAATGGCAAAAATCAATGAATATTGTAAATGCACAAACAGTAATATCTCCACATTGCACGGTGCAATTCTGAAATTTTTAGCTTTTTCCTGTTAATCCTAGCATGATAAAGAAGATTCAAAGAGAGTGAGATGCCAGCTCCTTTCATTCAGTCAGTAGCTTCAAACATTTCTGGACGTTTTTCAATGGCAAAAATCAATGAATATTGTAAATGCACAAACAGTAATATCTCCACATTGCACGGTGCAATTCTGAAATTTTTAGCTTTTTCCTGTTAATCCTAGCATGATAAAGAAGATTCAAAGAGAGTGAGATGCCAGCTCCTTTCATTCAGTCAGTAGCTTCAAAAATTTCTGGACGTTTTTCAATGGCAAAAATCAATGAATATTGTAAATGCACAAACAGTAATATCTCCACATTGCACGGTGCAATTCTGAAATTTTTAGCTTTTTCCTGTTAATCCTAG
The DNA here is from genome assembly GCF_046119375.1 of Phyllobates terribilis. Classification (NCBI taxonomy): domain Eukaryota; kingdom Metazoa; phylum Chordata; class Amphibia; order Anura; family Dendrobatidae; genus Phyllobates; species Phyllobates terribilis. Next base: position 9,912 of record NW_027371767.1, read on the forward strand.
CATGATAAAGAAGATTCAAAGAGAGTGAGATGCCAGCTCCTTTCATTCAGTCAGTAGCTTCAAGCATTTCTGGACGTTTTTCAATGGCAAAAATCAATGAATATTGTAAATGCACAAACAGTAATATCTCCACATTGCACGGTGCAATTCTGAAATTTTTAGCTTTTTCCTGTTAATCCAAGCATGATAAAGAAGATTCAAAGAGAGTGAGATGCCAGCTCCTTTCATTCAGTCAGTAGCTTCAAACATTTCTGGTATATGAAAAACATGTTTTTCAATGGCAAAAATCAATGAGTATTGTAAATGCACAAACAGTAATATCTCCACATTGCATGGTGCAATTCTGAAATTTTTAGCTTTTTCCTGTTAATCCTAGCATGATAAAGATTCAAAGAGAGTGAGATGCCAGCTCCTTTCATTCAGTCAGTAGCTTCAAACATTTCTGGACGTTTTTCAATGGCAAAAATCAATGAATATTGTAAATGCACAAACAGTAATATCTCCACATTGCACGGTGCAATTCTGAAATTTTTAGCTTTTTCCTGTTAATCCTAGCATGATAAAGAAGATTCAAAGAGAGTGAGATGCCAGCTCCTTTCATTCAGTCAGTAGCTTCAAACATTTCTGGTATATGAAAAACATGTTTTTCAATGGCAAAAATCAATGAATATTGTAAATGCACAAACAGTAATATCTCCACATTGCACGGTGCAATTCTGAAATTTTTAGCTTTTTCCTGTTAATCCTAGCATGATAAAGAAGATTCAAAGAGAGTGAGATGCCAGCTCCTTTCATTCAGTCAGTAGCTTCAAACATTTCTGGTATATGAAAAACATGTTTTTCAATGGCAAAAATCAATGAATATTGTAAATGCACAAACAGTAATATCTCCACATTGCACGGTGCAATTCTGAAATTTTTAGCTTTTTCCTGTTAATCCTAGCATGATAAAGAAGATTCAAAGAGAGTGAGATGCCAGCTCCTTTCATTCAGTCAGTAGCTTCAAACATTTCTGGTATATGAAAAACATGTTTTTCAATGGCAAAAATCAATGAATATTGTAAATGCACAAACAGTAATATCTCCACATTGCACGGTGCAATTCTGAAATTTTTAGCTTTTTCCTGTTAATCCTAGCATGATAAAGAAGATTCAAAGAGAGTGAGATGCCAGCTCCTTTCATTCAGTCAGTAGCTTCAAACATTTCTGGTATATGAAAAACATGTTTTTCAATGGCAAAAATCAATGAATATTGTAAATGCACAAACAGTAATATCTCCACATTGCACGGTGCAATTCTGAAATTTTTAGCTTTTTCCTGTTAATCCTAGCATGATAAAGAAGATTCAAAGAGAGTGAGATGCCAGCTCCTTTCATTCAGTCAGTAGCTTCAAACATTTCTGGTATATGAAAAACATGTTTTTCAATGGCAAAAATCAATGAATATTGTAAATGCACAAACAGTAATATCTCCACATTGCACGGTGCAATTCTGAAATTTTTAGCTTTTTCCTGTTAATCCTAGCATGATAAAGAAGATTCAAAGAGAGTGAGATGCCAGCTCCTTTCATTCAGTCAGTAGCTTCAAACATTTCTGGTATATGAAAAACATGTTTTTCAATGGCAAAAATCAATGAATATTGTAAATGCACAAACAGTAATATCTCCACATTGCACGGTGCAATTCTGAAATTTTTTGCTTTTTCCTGCTAATCCTAGCATGATAAAGAAGATTCAAAGAGAGTGAGATGCCAGCTCCTTTCATTCAGTCAGTAGCTTCAAACATTTCTGGTATATGAAAAACATGTTTTTCAATGGCAAAAATCAATGAATATTGTAAATGCACAAACAGTAATATCTCCACATTGCACGGTGCAATTCTGAAATTTTTAGCTTTTTCCTGTTAATCCTAGCATGATAAAGAAGATTCAAAGAGAGTGAGATGCCAGCTCCTTTCATTCAGTCAGTAGCTTCAAACATTTCTGGACGTTTTTCAATGGCAAAAATCAATGAATATTGTAAATGCACAAACAGTAATATCTCCACATTGCACGGTGCAATTCTGAAATTTTTAGCTTTTTCCTGTTAATCCTAGCATGATAAAGAAGATTCAAAGAGAGTGAGATGCCAGCTCCTTTCATTCAGTCAGTAGCTTCAAACATTTCTGGACGTTTTTCAATGGCAAAAATCAATGAATATTGTAAATGCACAAACAGTAATATCTCCACATTGCACGGTGCAATTCTGAAATTTTTAGCTTTTTCCTGTTAATCCTAGCATGATAAAGAAGATTCAAAGAGAGTGAGATGCCAGCTCCTTTCATTCAGTCAGTAGCTTCAAAAATTTCTGGACGTTTTTCAATGGCAAAAATCAATGAATATTGTAAATGCACAAACAGTAATATCTCCAAATTGCACGGTGCAATTCTGAAATTTTTAGCTTTTTCCTGTTAATCCTAGCATGATAAAGAAGATTCAAAGAGAGTGAGATGCCAGCTCCTTTCATTCAGTCAGTAGCTTCAAGCATTTCTGGACGTTTTTCAATGGCAAAAATCAATGAATATTGTAAATGCACAAACAGTAATATCTCCACATTGCACGGTGCAATTCTGAAATTTTTAGCTTTTTCCTGTTAATCCAAGCATGATAAAGAAGATTCAAAGAGAGTGAGATGCCAGCTCCTTTCATTCAGTCAGTAGCTTCAAACATTTCTGGTATATGAAAAACACGTTTTTCAATGGCAAAAATCAATGAATATTGTAAATGCACAAACAGTAATATCTCCACATTGCATGGTGCAATTCTGAAATTTTTAGCTTTTTCCTGTTAATCCTAGCATGATAAAGAAGATTCAAAGAGAGTGAGATGCCAGCTCCTTTCATTCAGTCAGTAGCTTCAAACATTTCTGGACGTTTTTCAATGGCAAAAATCAATGAATATTGTAAATGCACAAACAGTAATATCTCCACATTGCACGGTGCAATTCTGAAATTTTTAGCTTTTTCCTGTTAATCCTAGCATGATAAAGAAGATTCAAAGAGAGTGAGATGCCAGCTCCTTTCATTCAGTCAGTAGCTTCAAACATTTCTGGTATATGAAAAACATGTTTTTCAATGGCAAAAATCAATGAATATTGTAAATGCACAAACAGTAATATCTCCACATTGCACGGTGCAATTCTGAAATTTTTAGCTTTTTCCTGTTAATCCTAGCATGATAAAGAAGATTCAAAGAGAGTGAGATGCCAGCTCCTTTCATTCAGTCAGTAGCTTCAAACATTTCTGGTATATGAAAAACATGTTTTTCAATGGCAAAAATCAATGAATATTGTAAATGCACAAACAGTAATATCTCCACATTGCACGGTGCAATTCTGAAATTTTTAGCTTTTTCCTGTTAATCCTAGCATGATAAAGAAGATTCAAAGAGAGTGAGATGCCAGCTCCTTTCATTCAGTCAGTAGCTTCAAACATTTCTGGTATATGAAAAACATGTTTTTCAATGGCAAAAATCAATGAATATTGTAAATGCACAAACAGTAATATCTCCACATTGCACGGTGCAATTCTGAAATTTTTAGCTTTTTCCTGTTAATCCTAGCATGATAAAGAAGATTCAAAGAGAGTGAGATGCCAGCTCCTTTCATTCAGTCAGTAGCTTCAAACATTTCTGGTATATGAAAAACATGTTTTTCAATGGCAAAAATCAATGAATATTGTAAATGCACAAACAGTAATATCTCCACATTGCACGGTGCAATTCTGAAATTTTTAGCTTTTTCCTGTTAATCCTAGCATGATAAAGAAGATTCAAAGAGAGTGAGATGCCAGCTCCTTTCATTCAGTCAGTAGCTTCAAACATTTCTGGTATATGAAAAACATGTTTTTCAATGGCAAAAATCAATGAATATTGTAAATGCACAAACAGTAATATCTCCACATTGCACGGTGCAATTCTGAAATTTTTAGCTTTTTCCTGTTAATCCTAGCATGATAAAGAAGATTCAAAGAGAGTGAGATGCCAGCTCCTTTCATTCAGTCAGTAGCTTCAAACATTTCTGGTATATGAAAAACATGTTTTTCAATGGCAAAAATCAATGAATATTGTAAATGCACAAACAGTAATATCTCCACATTGCACGGTGCAATTCTGAAATTTTTAGCTTTTTCCTGTTAATCCTAGCATGATAAAGAAGATTCAAAGAGAGTGAGATGCCAGCTCCTTTCATTCAGTCAGTAGCTTCAAACATTTCTGGTATATGAAAAACATGTTTTTCAATGGCAAAAATCAATGAATATTGTAAATGCACAAACAGTAATATCTCCACATTGCACGGTGCAATTCTGAAATTTTTAGCTTTTTCCTGTTAATCCTAGCATGATAAAGAAGATTCAAAGAGAGTGAGATGCCAGCTCCTTTCATTCAGTCAGTAGCTTCAAACATTTCTGGTATATGAAAAACATGTTTTTCAATGGCAAAAATCAATGAATATTGTAAATGCACAAACAGTAATATCTCCACATTGCACGGTGCAATTCTGAAATTTTTAGCTTTTTCCTGTTAATCCTAGCATGATAAAGAAGATTCAAAGAGAGTGAGATGCCAGCTCCTTTCATTCAGTCAGTAGCTTCAAACATTTCTGGTATATGAAAAACATGTTTTTCAATGGCAAAAATCAATGAATATTGTAAATGCACAAACAGTAATATCTCCACATTGCACGGTGCAATTCTGAAATTTTTAGCTTTTTCCTGTTAATCCTAGCATGATAAAGAAGATTCAAAGAGAGTGAGATGCCAGCTCCTTTCATTCAGTCAGTAGCTTCAAACATTTCTGGACGTTTTTCAATGGCAAAAATCAATGAATATTGTAAATGCACAAACAGTAATATCTCCACATTGCACGGTGCAATTCTGAAATTTTTAGCTTTTTCCTGTTAATCCTAGCATGATAAAGAAGATTCAAAGAGAGTGAGATGCCAGCTCCTTTCATTCAGTCAGTAGCTTCAAACATTTCTGGTATATGAAAAACGTGTTTTTCAATGGCAAAAATCAATGAATATTGTAAATGCACAAACAGTAATATCTCCACATTGCACGGTGCAATTCTGAAATTTTTAGCTTTTTCCTGCTAATCCTAGCATGATAAAGAAGATTCAAAGAGAGTGAGATGCCAGCTCCTTTCATTCAGTCAGTAGCTTCAAACATTTCTGGACGTTTTTCAATGGCAAAAATCAATGAATATTGTAAATGCACAAACAGTAATATCTCCACATTGCACGGTGCAATTCTGAAATTTTTAGCTTTTTCCTGTTAATCCTAGCATGATAAAGAAGATTCAAAGAGAGTGAGATGCCAGCTCCTTTCATTCAGTCAGTAGCTTCAAACATTTCTGGACGTTTTTCAATGGCAAAAATCAATGAATATTGTAAATGCACAAACAGTAATATCTCCACATTGCACGGTGCAATTCTGAAATTTTTAGCTTTTTCCTGTTAATCCTAGCATGATAAAGAAGATTCAAAGAGAGTGAGATGCCAGCTCCTTTCATTCAGTCAGTAGCTTCAAACATTTCTGGACGTTTTTCAATGGCAAAAATCAATGAATATTGTAAATGCACAAACAGTAATATCTCCACATTGCACGGTGCAATTCTGAAATTTTTAGCTTTTTCCTGTTAATCCTAGCATGATAAAGAAGATTCAAAGAGAGTGAGATGCCAGCTCCTTTCATTCAGTCAGTAGCTTCAAACATTTCTGGACGTTTTTCAATGGCAAAAATCAATGAATATTGTAAATGCACAAACAGTAATATCTCCACATTGCACGGTGCAATTCTGAAATTTTTTGCTTTTTCCTGTTAATCCTAGCATGATAAAGAAGATTCAAAGAGAGTGAGATGCCAGCTCCTTTCATTCAGTCAGTAGCTTCAAACATTTCTGGTATATGAAAAACATGTTTTTCAATGGCAAAAATCAATGAATATTGTAAATGCACAAACAGTAATATCTCCACATTGCACGGTGCAATTCTGAAATTTTTAGCTTTTTCCTGTTAATCCTAGCATGATAAAGAAGATTCAAAGAGAGTGAGATGCCAGCTCCTTTCATTCAGTCAGTAGCTTCAAACATTTCTGGACGTTATTCAATGGCAAAAATCAATGAATATTGTAAATGCACAAACAGTAATATCTCCACATTGCACGGTGCAATTCTGAAATTTTTAGCTTTTTCCTGTTAATCCTAGCATGATAAAGAAGATTCAAAGAGAGTGAGATGCCAGCTCCTTTCATTCAGTCAGTAGCTTCAAACATTTCTGGACGTTTTTCAATGGCAAAAATCAATGAATATTGTAAATGCACAAACAGTAATATCTCCACATTGCACGGTGCAATTCTGAAATTTTTAGCTTTTTCCTGTTAATCCTAGCATGATAAAGAAGATTCAAAGAGAGTGAGATGCCAGCTCCTTTCATTCAGTCAGTAGCTTCAAACATTTCTGGACGTTTTTCAATGGCAAAAATCAATGAATATTGTAAATGCACAAACAGTAATATCTCCACATTGCACGGTGCAATTCTGAAATTTTTAGCTTTTTCCTGTTAATCCTAGCATGATAAAGAAGATTCAAAGAGAGTGAGATGCCAGCTCCTTTCATTCAGTCAGTAGCTTCAAACATTTCTGGTATATGAAAAACATGTTTTTCAATGGCAAAAATCAATGAATATTGTAAATGCACAAACAGTAATATCTCCACATTGCACGGTGCAATTCTGAAATTTTTAGCTTTTTCCTGTTAATCCTAGCATGATAAAGAAGATTCAAAGAGAGTGAGATGCCAGCTCCTTTCATTCAGTCAGTAGCTTCAAACATTTCTGGACGTTTTTCAATGGCAAAAATCAATGAATATTGTAAATGCACAAACAGTAATATCTCCACATTGCACGGTGCAATTCTGAAATTTTTAGCTTTTTCCTGTTAATCCTAGCATGATAAAGAAGATTCAAAGAGAGTGAGATGCCAGCTCCTTTCATTCAGTCAGTAGCTTCAAACATTTCTGGACGTTTTTCAATGGCAAAAATCAATGAATATTGTAAATGCACAAACAGTAATATCTCCACATTGCACGGTGCAATTCTGAAATTTTTAGCTTTTTCCTGTTAATCCTAGCATGATAAAGAAGATTCAAAGAGAGTGAGATGCCAGCTCCTTTCATTCAGTCAGTAGCTTCAAACATTTCTGGTATATGAAAAACATGTTTTTCAATGGCAAAAATCAATGAATATTGTAAATGCACAAACAGTAATATCTCCACATTGCACGGTGCAATTCTGAAATTTTTAGCTTTTTCCTGTTAATCCTAGCATGATAAAGAAGATTCAAAGAGAGTGAGATGCCAGCTCCTTTCATTCAGTCAGTAGCTTCAAACATTTCTGGTATATGAAAAACATGTTTTTCAATGGCAAAAATCAATGAATATTGTAAATGCACAAACAGTAATATCTCCACATTGCACGGTGCAATTCTGAAATTTTTAGCTTTTTCCTGTTAATCCTAGCATGATAAAGAAGATTCAAAGAGAGTGAGATGCCAGCTCCTTTCATTCAGTCAGTAGCTTCAAACATTTCTGGTATATGAAAAACATGTTTTTCAATGGCAAAAATCAATGAATATTGTAAATGCACAAACAGTAATATCTCCACATTGCACGGTGCAATTCTGAAATTTTTAGCTTTTTCCTGTTAATCCTAGCATGATAAAGAAGATTCAAAGAGAGTGAGATGCCAGCTCCTTTCATTCAGTCAGTAGCTTCAAACATTTCTGGTATATGAAAAACATGTTTTTCAATGGCAAAAATCAATGAATATTGTAAATGCACAAACAGTAATATCTCCACATTGCACGGTGCAATTCTGAAATTTTTAGCTTTTTCCTGTTAATCCTAGCATGATAAAGAAGATTCAAAGAGAGTGAGATGCCAGCTCCTTTCATTCAGTCAGTAGCTTCAAACATTTCTGGTATATGAAAAACATGTTTTTCAATGGCAAAAATCAATGAATATTGTAAATGCACAAACAGTAATATCTCCACATTGCACGGTGCAATTCTGAAATTTTTAGCTTTTTCCTGTTAATCCTAGCATGATAAAGAAGATTCAAAGAGAGTGAGATGCCAGCTCCTTTCATTCAGTCAGTAGCTTCAAACATTTCTGGTATATGAAAAACATGTTTTTCAATGGCAAAAATCAATGAATATTGTAAATGCACAAACAGTAATATCTCCACATTGCACGGTGCAATTCTGAAATTTTTAGCTTTTTCCTGTTAATCCTAGCATGATAAAGAAGATTCAAAGAGAGTGAGATGCCAGCTCCTTTCATTCAGTCAGTAGCTTCAAACATTTCTGGTATATGAAAAACATGTTTTTCAATGGCAAAAATCAATGAATATTGTAAATGCACAAACAGTAATATCTCCACATTGCACGGTGCAATTCTGAAATTTTTAGCTTTTTCCTGTTAATCCTAGCATGATAAAGAAGATTCAAAGAGAGTGAGATGCCAGCTCCTTTCATTCAGTCAGTAGCTTCAAACATTTCTGGTATATGAAAAACATGTTTTTCAATGGCAAAAATCAATGAATATTGTAAATGCACAAACAGTAATATCTCCACATTGCACGGTGCAATTCTGAAATTTTTAGCTTTTTCCTGTTAATCCTAGCATGATAAAGAAGATTCAAAGAGAGTGAGATGCCAGCTCCTTTCATTCAGTCAGTAGCTTCAAACATTTCTGGTATATGAAAAACATGTTTTTCAATGGCAAAAATCAATGAATATTGTAAATGCACAAACAGTAATATCTCCACATTGCACGGTGCAATTCTGAAATTTTTAGCTTTTTCCTGTTAATCCTAGCATGATAAAGAAGATTCAAAGAGAGTGAGATGCCAGCTCCTTTCATTCAGTCAGTAGCTTCAAACATTTCTGGACGTTTTTCAATGGCAAAAATCAATGAATATTGTAAATGCACAAACAGTAATATCTCCAAATTGCACGGTGCAATTCTGAAATTTTTAGCTTTTTCCTGTTAATCCTAGCATGATAAAGAAGATTCAAAGAGAGTGAGATGCCAGCTCCTTTCATTCAGTCAGTAGCTTCAAGCATTTCTGGACGTTTTTCAATGGCAAAAATCAATGAATATTGTAAATGCACAAACAGTAATATCTCCACATTGCACGGTGCAATTCTGAAATTTTTAGCTTTTTCCTGTTAATCCTAGCATGATAAAGAAGATTCAAAGAGAGTGAGATGCCAGCTCCTTTCATTCAGTCAGTAGCTTCAAACATTTCTGGACGTTTTTCAATGGCAAAAATCAATGAATATTGTAAATGCACAAACAGTAATATCTCCACATTGCACGGTGCAATTCTGAAATTTTTAGCTTTTTCCTGTTAATCCTAGCATGATAAAGAAGATTCAAAGAGAGTGAGATGCCAGCTCCTTTCATTCAGTCAGTAGCTTCAAAAATTTCTGGACGTTTTTCAATGGCAAAAATCAATGAATATTGTAAATGCACAAACAGTAATATCTCCAAATTGCACGGTGCAATTCTGAAATTTTTAGCTTTTTCCTGTTAATCCTAGCATGATAAAGAAGATTCAAAGAGAGTGAGATGCCAGCTCCTTTCATTCAGTCAGTAGCTTCAAGCATTTCTGGACGTTTTTCAATGGCAAAAATCAATGAATATTGTAAATGCACAAACAGTAATATCTCCACATTGCACGGTGCAATTCTGAAATTTTTAGCTTTTTCCTGTTAATCCAAGCATGATAAAGAAGATTCAAAGAGAGTGAGATGCCAGCTCCTTTCATTCAGTCAGTAGCTTCAAACATTTCTGGACGTTTTTCAATGGCAAAAATCAATGAATATTGTAAATGCACAAACAGTAATATCTCCACATTGCACGGTGCAATTCTGAAATTTTTAGCTTTTTCCTGTTAATCCTAGCATGATAAAGAAGATTCAAAGAGAGTGAGATGCCAGCTCCTTTCATTCAGTCAGTAGCTTCAAACATTTCTGGACGTTTTTCAATGGCAAAAATCAATGAATATTGTAAATGCACAAACAGTAATATCTCCACATTGCACGGTGCAATTCTGAAATTTTTTGCTTTTTCCTGTTAATCCTAGCATGATAAAGAAGATTCAAAGAGAGTGAGATGCCAGCTCCTTTCATTCAGTCAGTAGCTTCAAACATTTCTGGTATATGAAAAACATGTTTTTCAATGGCAAAAATCAATGAATATTGTAAATGCACAAACAGTAATATCTCCACATTGCACGGTGCAATTCTGAAATTTTTAGCTTTTTCCTGTTAATCCTAGCATGATAAAGAAGATTCAAAGAGAGTGAGATGCCAGCTCCTTTCATTCAGTCAGTAGCTTCAAACATTTCTGGACGTTATTCAATGGCAAAAATCAATGAATATTGTAAATGCACAAACAGTAATATCTCCACATTGCACGGTGCAATTCTGAAATTTTTAGCTTTTTCCTGTTAATCCTAGCATGATAAAGAAGATTCAAAGAGAGTGAGATGCCAGCTCCTTTCATTCAGTCAGTAGCTTCAAACATTTCTGGACGTTTTTCAATGGCAAAAATCAATGAATATTGTAAATGCACAAACAGTAATATCTCCACATTGCACGGTGCAATTCTGAAATTTTTAGCTTTTTCCTGTTAATCCTAGCATGATAAAGAAGATTCAAAGAGAGTGAGATGCCAGCTCCTTTCATTCAGTCAGTAGCTTCAAACATTTCTGGACGTTTTTCAATGGCAAAAATCAATGAATATTGTAAATGCACAAACAGTAATATCTCCACATTGCACGGTGCAATTCTGAAATTTTTAGCTTTTTCCTGTTAATCCTAGCATGATAAAGAAGATTCAAAGAGAGTGAGATGCCAGCTCCTTTCATTCAGTCAGTAGCTTCAAACATTTCTGGTATATGAAAAACATGTTTTTCAATGGCAAAAATCAATGAATATTGTAAATGCACAAACAGTAATATCTCCACATTGCACGGTGCAATTCTGAAATTTTTAGCTTTTTCCTGTTAATCCTAGCATGATAAAGAAGATTCAAAGAGAGTGAGATGCCAGCTCCTTTCATTCAGTCAGTAGCTTCAAACATTTCTGGACGTTTTTCAATGGCAAAAATCAATGAATATTGTAAATGCACAAACAGTAATATCTCCACATTGCACGGTGCAATTCTGAAATTTTTAGCTTTTTCCTGTTAATCCTAGCATGATAAAGAAGATTCAAAGAGAGTGAGATGCCAGCTCCTTTCATTCAGTCAGTAGCTTCAAACATTTCTGGACGTTTTTCAATGGCAAAAATCAATGAATATTGTAAATGCACAAACAGTAATATCTCCACATTGCACGGTGCAATTCTGAAATTTTTAGCTTTTTCCTGTTAATCCTAGCATGATAAAGAAGATTCAAAGAGAGTGAGATGCCAGCTCCTTTCATTCAGTCAGTAGCTTCAAACATTTCTGGTATATGAAAAACATGTTTTTCAATGGCAAAAATCAATGAATATTGTAAATGCACAAACAGTAATATCTCCACATTGCACGGTGCAATTCTGAAATTTTTAGCTTTTTCCTGTTAATCCTAGCATGATAAAGAAGATTCAAAGAGAGTGAGATGCCAGCTCCTTTCATTCAGTCAGTAGCTTCAAACATTTCTGGTATATGAAAAACATGTTTTTCAATGGCAAAAATCAATGAATATTGTAAATGCACAAACAGTAATATCTCCACATTGCACGGTGCAATTCTGAAATTTTTAGCTTTTTCCTGTTAATCCTAGCATGATAAAGAAGATTCAAAGAGAGTGAGATGCCAGCTCCTTTCATTCAGTCAGTAGCTTCAAACATTTCTGGTATATGAAAAACATGTTTTTCAATGGCAAAAATCAATGAATATTGTAAATGCACAAACAGTAATATCTCCACATTGCACGGTGCAATTCTGAAATTTTTAGCTTTTTCCTGTTAATCCTAGCATGATAAAGAAGATTCAAAGAGAGTGAGATGCCAGCTCCTTTCATTCAGTCAGTAGCTTCAAACATTTCTGGTATATGAAAAACATGTTTTTCAATGGCAAAAATCAATGAATATTGTAAATGCACAAACAGTAATATCTCCACATTGCACGGTGCAATTCTGAAATTTTTAGCTTTTTCCTGTTAATCCTAGCATGATAAAGAAGATTCAAAGAGAGTGAGATGCCAGCTCCTTTCATTCAGTCAGTAGCTTCAAACATTTCTGGTATATGAAAAACATGTTTTTCAATGGCAAAAATCAATGAATATTGTAAATGCACAAACAGTAATATCTCCACATTGCACGGTGCAATTCTGAAATTTTTAGCTTTTTCCTGTTAATCCTAGCATGATAAAGAAGATTCAAAGAGAGTGAGATGCCAGCTCCTTTCATTCAGTCAGTAGCTTCAAACATTTCTGGTATATGAAAAACATGTTTTTCAATGGCAAAAATCAATGAATATTGTAAATGCACAAACAGTAATATCTCCACATTGCACGGTGCAATTCTGAAATTTTTAGCTTTTTCCTGTTAATCCTAGCATGATAAAGAAGATTCAAAGAGAGTGAGATGCCAGCTCCTTTCATTCAGTCAGTAGCTTCAAACATTTCTGGTATATGAAAAACATGTTTTTCAATGGCAAAAATCAATGAATATTGTAAATGCACAAACAGTAATATCTCCACATTGCACGGTGCAATTCTGAAATTTTTAGCTTTTTCCTGTTAATCCTAGCATGATAAAGAAGATTCAAAGAGAGTGAGATGCCAGCTCCTTTCATTCAGTCAGTAGCTTCAAACATTTCTGGTATATGAAAAACATGTTTTTCAATGGCAAAAATCAATGAATATTGTAAATGCACAAACAGTAATATCTCCACATTGCACGGTGCAATTCTGAAATTTTTAGCTTTTTCCTGTTAATCCTAGCATGATAAAGAAGATTCAAAGAGAGTGAGATGCCAGCTCCTTTCATTCAGTCAGTAGCTTCAAACATTTCTGGTATATGAAAAACATGTTTTTCAATGGCAAAAATCAATGAATATTGTAAATGCACAAACAGTAATATCTCCACATTGCACGGTGCAATTCTGAAATTTTTAGCTTTTTCCTGTTAATCCTAGCATGATAAAGAAGATTCAAAGAGAGTGAGATGCCAGCTCCTTTCATTCAGT
>NW_027371768.1:0-23180 GCF_046119375.1 Phyllobates terribilis
TTTTTTTTCAATGGCAAAAAATCAATGAATATTGTAAATGCACAAACAGTAATATCTCCACATTGCACTGTGCAATTCTGAAATTTTTAGCTTTTTCCTGTTAATCCTAGCATGATAAAGAAGATTCAAAGAGAGTGAGATGCCAGCTCCTTTCATTCAGTCAGTAGCTTCAAACATTTCTGGTATATGAAAAACATGTTTTTCAATGGCAAAAATCAATGAATATTGTAAATGCACAAACAGTAATATCTCCACATTGCAAGGTGCAATTCTGAAATTTTTTGCTTTTTCCTGTTAATCCTAGCATGATAAAGAAGATTCAAAGAGAGTGAGATGCCAGCTCCTTTCATTCAGTCAGTAGCTTCAAACATTTCTGGTATATGAAAAACATGTTTTTCAATGGCAAAAATCAATGAATATTGTAAATGCACAAACAGTAATATCTCCACATTGCAAGGTGCAATTCTGAAATTTTTTGCTTTTTCCTGCTAATCCTAGCATGATAAAGAAGATTCAAAGAGAGTGAGATGCCAGCTCCTTTCATTCAGTCAGTAGCTTCAAACATTTCTGGTATATGAAAAACATGTTTTTCAATGGCAAAAATCAATGAATATTGTAAATGCACAAACAGTAATATCTCCACATTGCACGGTGCAATTCTGAAATTTTTAGCTTTTTCCTGTTAATCCTAGCATGATAAGAAGATTCAAAGAGAGTGAGATGCCAGCTCCTTTCATTCAGTCAGTAGCTTCAAACATTTCTGGTATATGAAAAACATGTTTTTCAATGGCAAAAATCAATGAATATTGTAAATGCACAAACAGTAATATCTCCACATTGCAAGGTGCAATTCTGAAATTTTTTGCTTTTTCCTGCTAATCCTAGCATGATAAAGAAGATTCAAAGAGAGTGAGATGCCAGCTCCTTTCATTCAGTCAGTAGCTTCAAACATTTCTGGTATATGAAAAACATGTTTTTCAATGGCAAAAATCAATGAATATTGTAAATGCACAAACAGTAATATCTCCACATTGCAAGGTGCAATTCTGAAATTTTTTGCTTTTTCCTGTTAATCCTAGCATGATAAAGAAGATTCAAAGAGAGTGAGATGCCAGCTCCTTTCATTCAGTCAGTAGCTTCAAACATTTCTGGTATATGAAAAACATGTTTTTCAATGGCAAAAATCAATGAATATTGTAAATGCACAAACAGTAATATCTCCACATTGCAAGGTGCAATTCTGAAATTTTTTGCTTTTTCCTGCTAATCCTAGCATGATAAAGAAGATTCAAAGAGAGTGAGATGCCAGCTCCTTTCATTCAGTCAGTAGCTTCAAACATTTCTGGTATATGAAAAACATGTTTTTCAATGGCAAAAATCAATGAATATTGTAAATGCACAAACAGTAATATCTCCACATTGCACGGTGCAATTCTGAAATTTTTAGCTTTTTCCTGTTAATCCTAGCATGATAAAGAAGATTCAAAGAGAGTGAGATGCCAGCTCCTTTCATTCAGTCAGTAGCTTCAAACATTTCTGGTATATGAAAAACATGTTTTTCAATGGCAAAAATCAATGAATATTGTAAATGCACAAACAGTAATATCTCCACATTGCAAGGTGCAATTCTGAAATTTTTTGCTTTTTCCTGCTAATCCTAGCATGATAAAGAAGATTCAAAGAGAGTGAGATGCCAGCTCCTTTCATTCAGTCAGTAGCTTCAAACATTTCTGGTATATGAAAAACATGTTTTTCAATGGCAAAAATCAATGAATATTGTAAATGCACAAACAGTAATATCTCCACATTGCACGGTGCAATTCTGAAATTTTTAGCTTTTTCCTGTTAATCCTAGCATGATAAAGAAGATTCAAAGAGAGTGAGATGCCAGCTCCTTTCATTCAGTCAGTAGCTTCAAACATTTCTGGTATATGAAAAACATGTTTTTCAATGGCAAAAATCAATGAATATTGTAAATGCACAAACAGTAATATCTCCACATTGCAAGGTGCAATTCTGAAATTTTTTGCTTTTTCCTGTTAATCCTAGCATGATAAAGAAGATTCAAAGAGAGTGAGATGCCAGCTCCTTTCATTCAGTCAGTAGCTTCAAACATTTCTGGTATATGAAAAACATGTTTTTCAATGGCAAAAATCAATGAATATTGTAAATGCACAAACAGTAATATCTCCACATTGCAAGGTGCAATTCTGAAATTTTTTGCTTTTTCCTGCTAATCCTAGCATGATAAAGAAGATTCAAAGAGAGTGAGATGCCAGCTCCTTTCATTCAGTCAGTAGCTTCAAACATTTCTGGTATATGAAAAACATGTTTTTCAATGGCAAAAATCAATGAATATTGTAAATGCACAAACAGTAATATCTCCACATTGCACGGTGCAATTCTGAAATTTTTAGCTTTTTCCTGTTAATCCTAGCATGATAAAGAAGATTCAAAGAGAGTGAGATGCCAGCTCCTTTCATTCAGTCAGTAGCTTCAAACATTTCTGGTATATGAAAAACATGTTTTTCAATGGCAAAAATCAATGAATATTGTAAATGCACAAACAGTAATATCTCCACATTGCAAGGTGCAATTCTGAAATTTTTTGCTTTTTCCTGTTAATCCTAGCATGATAAAGAAGATTCAAAGAGAGTGAGATGCCAGCTCCTTTCATTCAGTCAGTAGCTTCAAACATTTCTGGTATATGAAAAACGTTTTACAATGGCAAAAATCAATGAATATTGTAAATGCACAAACAGTAATATCTCCACATTGCACGGTGCAATTCTGAAATTTTTAGCTTTTTCCTGTTAATCCTAGCATGATAAAGAAGATTCAAAGAGAGTGAGATGCCAGCTCCTTTCATTCAGTCAGTAGCTTCAAACATTTCTGGTATATGAAAAACATGTTTTTCAATGGCAAAAATCAATGAATATTGTAAATGCACAAACAGTAATATCTCCACATTGCAAGGTGCAATTCTGAAATTTTTTGCTTTTTCCTGCTAATCCTAGCATGATAAAGAAGATTCAAAGAGAGTGAGATGCCAGCTCCTTTCATTCAGTCAGTAGCTTCAAACATTTCTGGTATATGAAAAACATGTTTTTCAATGGCAAAAATCAATGAATATTGTAAATGCACAAACAGTAATATCTCCACATTGCAAGGTGCAATTCTGAAATTTTTTGCTTTTTCCTGCTAATCCTAGCATGATAAAGAAGATTCAAAGAGAGTGAGATGCCAGCTCCTTTCATTCAGTCAGTAGCTTCAAACATTTCTGGTATATGAAAAACATGTTTTTCAATGCAAAAATCAATGAATATTGTAAATGCACAAACAGTAATATCTCCACATTGCACGGTGCAATTCTGAAATTTTTAGCTTTTTCCTGTTAATCCTAGCATGATAAAGAAGATTCAAAGAGAGTGAGATGCCAGCTCCTTTCATTCAGTCAGTAGCTTCAAACATTTCTGGTATATGAAAAACATGTTTTTCAATGGCAAAAATCAATGAATATTGTAAATGCACAAACAGTAATATCTCCACATTGCAAGGTGCAATTCTGAAATTTTTTGCTTTTTCCTGCTAATCCTAGCATGATAAAGAAGATTCAAAGAGAGTGAGATGCCAGCTCCTTTCATTCAGTCAGTAGCTTCAAACATTTCTGGTATATGAAAAACATGTTTTTCAATGGCAAAAATCAATGAATATTGTAAATGCACAAACAGTAATATCTCCACATTGCACGGTGCAATTCTGAAATTTTTAGCTTTTTCCTGTTAATCCTAGCATGATAAAGAAGATTCAAAGAGAGTGAGATGCCAGCTCCTTTCATTCAGTCAGTAGCTTCAAACATTTCTGGTATATGAAAAACATGTTTTTCAATGGCAAAAATCAATGAATATTGTAAATGCACAAACAGTAATATCTCCACATTGCAAGGTGCAATTCTGAAATTTTTTGCTTTTTCCTGTTAATCCTAGCATGATAAAGAAGATTCAAAGAGAGTGAGATGCCAGCTCCTTTCATTCAGTCAGTAGCTTCAAACATTTCTGGTATATGAAAAACATGTTTTTCAATGGCAAAAATCAATGAATATTGTAAATGCACAAACAGTAATATCTCCACATTGCAAGGTGCAATTCTGAAATTTTTTGCTTTTTCCTGCTAATCCTAGCATGATAAAGAAGATTCAAAGAGAGTGAGATGCCAGCTCCTTTCATTCAGTCAGTAGCTTCAAACATTTCTGGACGTTTTTCAATGGCAAAAATCAATGAATATTGTAAATGCACAAACAGTAATATCTCCACATTGCAAGGTGCAATTCTGAAATTTTTTGCTTTTTCCTGCTAATCCTAGCATGATAAAGAAGATTCAAAGAGAGTGAGATGCCAGCTCCTTTCATTCAGTCAGTAGCTTCAAACATTTCTGGTATATGAAAAACATGTTTTTCAATGGCAAAAATCAATGAATATTGTAAATGCACAAACAGTAATATCTCCACATTGCAAGGTGCAATTCTGAAATTTTTTGCTTTTTCCTGCTAATCCTAGCATGATAAAGAAGATTCAAAGAGAGTGAGATGCCAGCTCCTTTCATTCAGTCAGTAGCTTCAAACATTTCTGGTATATGAAAAACATGTTTTTCAATGGCAAAAATCAATGAATATTGTAAATGCACAAACAGTAATATCTCCACATTGCAAGGTGCAATTCTGAAATTTTTTGCTTTTTCCTGTTAATCCTAGCATGATAAAGAAGATTCAAAGAGAGTGAGATGCCAGCTCCTTTCATTCAGTCAGTAGCTTCAAACATTTCTGGTATATGAAAAACATGTTTTTCAATGGCAAAAATCAATGAATATTGTAAATGCACAAACAGTAATATCTCCACATTGCAAGGTGCAATTCTGAAATTTTTTGCTTTTTCCTGCTAATCCTAGCATGATAAAGAAGATTCAAAGAGTGAGATGCCAGCTCCTTTCATTCAGTCAGTAGCTTCAAACATTTCTGGTATATGAAAAACATGTTTTTCAATGGCAAAAATCAATGAATATTGTAAATGCACAAACAGTAATATCTCCACATTGCAAGGTGCAATTCTGAAATTTTTTGCTTTTTCCTGCTAATCCTAGCATGATAAAGAAGATTCAAAGAGAGTGAGATGCCAGCTCCTTTCATTCAGTCAGTAGCTTCAAACATTTCTGGTATATGAAAAACATGGTTTTCAATGCAAAAATCAATGAATATTGTAAATGTACAAACAGTAATATCTCCACATTGCACGGTGCAATTCTGAAATTTTTAGCTTTTTCCTGTTAATCCTAGCATGATAAAGAAGATTCAAAGAGAGTGAGATGCCAGCTCCTTTCATTCAGTCAGTAGCTTCAAACATTTCTGGTATATGAAAAACATGTTTTTCAATGGCAAAAATCAATGAATATTGTAAATGCACAAACAGTAATATCTCCACATTGCAAGGTGCAATTCTGAAATTTTTTGCTTTTTCCTGCTAATCCTAGCATGATAAAGAAGATTCAAAGAGAGTGAGATGCCAGCTCCTTTCATTCAGTCAGGAGCTTCAAACATTTCTGGTATATGAAAAACATGTTTTTCAATGGCAAAAATCAATGAATATTGTAAATGCACAAACAGTAATATCTCCACATTGCAAGGTGCAATTCTGAAATTTTTTGCTTTTTCCTGCTAATCCTAGCATGATAAAGAAGATTCAAAGAGAGTGAGATGCCAGCTCCTTTCATTCAGTCAGTAGCTTCAAACATTTCTGGTATATGAAAAACATGTTTTTCAATGGCAAAAATCAATGAATATTGTAAATGCACAAACAGTAATATCTCCACATTGCACGGTGCAATTCTGAAATTTTTAGCTTTTTCCTGTTAATCCTAGCATGATAAAGAAGATTCAAAGAGAGTGAGATGCCAGCTCCTTTCATTCAGTCAGTAGCTTCAAACATTTCTGGTATATGAAAAACATGTTTTTCAATGGCAAAAATCAATGAATATTGTAAATGCACAAACAGTAATATCTCCACATTGCAAGGTGCAATTCTGAAATTTTTTGCTTTTTCCTGTTAATCCTAGCATGATAAAGAAGATTCAAAGAGAGTGAGATGCCAGCTCCTTTCATTCAGTCAGTAGCTTCAAACATTTCTGGTATATGAAAAACGTTTTACAATGGCAAAAATCAATGAATATTGTAAATGCACAAACAGTAATATCTTCACATTGCACGGTGCAATTCTGAAATTTTTAGCTTTTTCCTGTTAATCCTAGCATGATAAAGAAGATTCAAAGAGAGTGAGATGCCAGCTATTTTCATTCAGTCAGTAGCTTCAAACATTTCTGGTATATGAAAAACATGTTTTTCAATGGCAAAAATCAATGAATATTGTAAATGCACAAACAGTAATATCTCCACATTGCAAGGTGCAATTCTGAAATTTTTTGCTTTTTCCTGCTAATCCTAGCATGATAAAGAAGATTCAAAGAGAGTGAGATGCCAGCTCCTTTCATTCAGTCAGTAGCTTCAAACATTTCTGGTATATGAAAAACATGTTTTTCAATGGCAAAAATCAATGAATATTGTAAATGCACAAACAGTAATATCTCCACATTGCAAGGTGCAATTCTGAAATTTTTTGCTTTTTCCTGCTAATCCTAGCATGATAAAGAAGATTCAAAGAGAGTGAGATGCCAGCTCCTTTCATTCAGTCAGTAGCTTCAAACATTTCTGGTATATGAAAAACATGTTTTTCAATGCAAAAATCAATGAATATTGTAAATGCACAAACAGTAATATCTCCACATTGCACGGTGCAATTCTGAAATTTTTAGCTTTTTCCTGTTAATCCTAGCATGATAAAGAAGATTCAAAGAGAGTGAGATGCCAGCTCCTTTCATTCAGTCAGTAGCTTCAAACATTTCTGGTATATGAAAAACATGTTTTTCAATGGCAAAAATCAATGAATATTGTAAATGCACAAACAGTAATATCTCCACATTGCAAGGTGCAATTCTGAAATTTTTTGCTTTTTCCTGCTAATCCTAGCATGATAAAGAAGATTCAAAGAGAGTGAGATGCCAGCTCCTTTCATTCAGTCAGTAGCTTCAAACATTTCTGGTATATGAAAAACATGTTTTTCAATGGCAAAAATCAATGAATATTGTAAATGCACAAACAGTAATATCTCCACATTGCACGGTGCAATTCTGAAATTTTTAGCTTTTTCCTGTTAATCCTAGCATGATAAAGAAGATTCAAAGAGAGTGAGATGCCAGCTCCTTTCATTCAGTCAGTAGCTTCAAACATTTCTGGTATATGAAAAACATGTTTTTCAATGGCAAAAATCAATGAATATTGTAAATGCACAAACAGTAATATCTCCACATTGCAAGGTGCAATTCTGAAATTTTTTGCTTTTTCCTGTTAATCCTAGCATGATAAAGAAGATTCAAAGAGAGTGAGATGCCAGCTCCTTTCATTCAGTCAGTAGCTTCAAACATTTCTGGTATATGAAAAACATGTTTTTCAATGGCAAAAATCAATGAATATTGTAAATGCACAAACAGTAATATCTCCACATTGCAAGGTGCAATTCTGAAATTTTTTGCTTTTTCCTGCTAATCCTAGCATGATAAAGAAGATTCAAAGAGAGTGAGATGCCAGCTCCTTTCATTCAGTCAGTAGCTTCAAACATTTCTGGACGTTTTTCAATGGCAAAAATCAATGAATATTGTAAATGCACAAACAGTAATATCTCCACATTGCAAGGTGCAATTCTGAAATTTTTTGCTTTTTCCTGCTAATCCTAGCATGATAAAGAAGATTCAAAGAGAGTGAGATGCCAGCTCCTTTCATTCAGTCAGTAGCTTCAAACATTTCTGGTATATGAAAAACATGTTTTTCAATGGCAAAAATCAATGAATATTGTAAATGCACAAACAGTAATATCTCCACATTGCAAGGTGCAATTCTGAAATTTTTTGCTTTTTCCTGCTAATCCTAGCATGATAAAGAAGATTCAAAGAGAGTGAGATGCCAGCTCCTTTCATTCAGTCAGTAGCTTCAAACATTTCTGGTATATGAAAAACATGTTTTTCAATGGCAAAAATCAATGAATATTGTAAATGCACAAACAGTAATATCTCCACATTGCAAGGTGCAATTCTGAAATTTTTTGCTTTTTCCTGTTAATCCTAGCATGATAAAGAAGATTCAAAGAGAGTGAGATGCCAGCTCCTTTCATTCAGTCAGTAGCTTCAAACATTTCTGGTATATGAAAAACATGTTTTTCAATGGCAAAAATCAATGAATATTGTAAATGCACAAACAGTAATATCTCCACATTGCAAGGTGCAATTCTGAAATTTTTTGCTTTTTCCTGCTAATCCTAGCATGATAAAGAAGATTCAAAGAGAGTGAGATGCCAGCTCCTTTCATTCAGTCAGTAGCTTCAAACATTTCTGGTATATGAAAAACATGTTTTTCAATGGCAAAAATCAATGAATATTGTAAATGCACAAACAGTAATATCTCCACATTGCAAGGTGCAATTCTGAAATTTTTTGCTTTTTCCTGCTAATCCTAGCATGATAAAGAAGATTCAAAGAGAGTGAGATGCCAGCTCCTTTCATTCAGTCAGTAGCTTCAAACATTTCTGGTATATGAAAAACATGTTTTTCAATGCAAAAATCAATGAATATTGTAAATGCACAAACAGTAATATCTCCACATTGCACGGTGCAATTCTGAAATTTTTAGCTTTTTCCTGTTAATCCTAGCATGATAAAGAAGATTCAAAGAGAGTGAGATGCCAGCTCCTTTCATTCAGTCAGTAGCTTCAAACATTTCTGGTATATGAAAAACATGTTTTTCAATGGCAAAAATCAATGAATATTGTAAATGCACAAACAGTAATATCTCCACATTGCAAGGTGCAATTCTGAAATTTTTTGCTTTTTCCTGCTAATCCTAGCATGATAAAGAAGATTCAAAGAGAGTGAGATGCCAGCTCCTTTCATTCAGTCAGTAGCTTCAAACATTTCTGGTATATGAAAAACATGTTTTTCAATGGCAAAAATCAATGAATATTGTAAATGCACAAACAGTAATATCTCCACATTGCACGGTGCAATTCTGAAATTTTTAGCTTTTTCCTGTTAATCCTAGCATGATAAAGAAGATTCAAAGAGAGTGAGATGCCAGCTCCTTTCATTCAGTCAGTAGCTTCAAACATTTCTGGTATATGAAAAACATGTTTTTCAATGGCAAAAATCAATGAATATTGTAAATGCACAAACAGTAATATCTCCACATTGCAAGGTGCAATTCTGAAATTTTTTGCTTTTTCCTGTTAATCCTAGCATGATAAAGAAGATTCAAAGAGAGTGAGATGCCAGCTCCTTTCATTCAGTCAGTAGCTTCAAACATTTCTGGTATATGAAAAACATGTTTTTCAATGGCAAAAATCAATGAATATTGTAAATGCACAAACAGTAATATCTCCACATTGCAAGGTGCAATTCTGAAATTTTTTGCTTTTTCCTGCTAATCCTAGCATGATAAAGAAGATTCAAAGAGAGTGAGATGCCAGCTCCTTTCATTCAGTCAGTAGCTTCAAACATTTCTGGACGTTTTTCAATGGCAAAAATCAATGAATATTGTAAATGCACAAACAGTAATATCTCCACATTGCAAGGTGCAATTCTGAAATTTTTTGCTTTTTCCTGCTAATCCTAGCATGATAAAGAAGATTCAAAGAGAGTGAGATGCCAGCTCCTTTCATTCAGTCAGTAGCTTCAAACATTTCTGGTATATGAAAAACATGTTTTTCAATGGCAAAAATCAATGAATATTGTAAATGCACAAACAGTAATATCTCCACATTGCAAGGTGCAATTCTGAAATTTTTTGCTTTTTCCTGCTAATCCTAGCATGATAAAGAAGATTCAAAGAGAGTGAGATGCCAGCTCCTTTCATTCAGTCAGTAGCTTCAAACATTTCTGGTATATGAAAAACATGTTTTTCAATGGCAAAAATCAATGAATATTGTAAATGCACAAACAGTAATATCTCCACATTGCAAGGTGCAATTCTGAAATTTTTTGCTTTTTCCTGTTAATCCTAGCATGATAAAGAAGATTCAAAGAGAGTGAGATGCCAGCTCCTTTCATTCAGTCAGTAGCTTCAAACATTTCTGGTATATGAAAAACATGTTTTTCAATGGCAAAAATCAATGAATATTGTAAATGCACAAACAGTAATATCTCCACATTGCAAGGTGCAATTCTGAAATTTTTTGCTTTTTCCTGCTAATCCTAGCATGATAAAGAATATTCAAAGAGAGTGAGATGCCAGCTCCTTTCATTCAGTCAGTAGCTTCAAACATTTCTGGTATATGAAAAACATGTTTTTCAATGGCAAAAATCAATGAATATTGTAAATGCACAAACAGTAATATCTCCACATTGCAAGGTGCAATTCTGAAATTTTTTGCTTTTTCCTGCTAATCCTAGCATGATAAAGAAGATTCAAAGGGAGTGAGATGCCAGCTCCTTTCATTCAGTCAGTAGCTTCAAACATTTCTGGTATATGAAAAACATGTTTTTCAATGGCAAAAATCAATGAATATTGTAAATGCACAAACAGTAATATCTCCACATTGCACTGTGCAATTCTGAAATTTTTAGCTTTTTCCTGTTAATCCTAGCATGATAAAGAAGATTCAAAGAGAGTGAGATGCCAGCTCCTTTCATTCAGTCAGTAGCTTCAAACATTTCTGGTATATGAAAAACATGTTTTTCAATGGCAAAAATCAATGAATATTGTAAATGCACAAACAGTAATATCTCCACATTGCAAGGTGCAATTCTGAAATTTTTTGCTTTTTCCTGTTAATCCTAGCATGATAAAGAAGATTCAAAGAGAGTGAGATGCCAGCTCCTTTCATTCAGTCAGTAGCTTCAAACATTTCTGGTATATGAAAAACATGTTTTTCAATGGCAAAAATCAATGAATATTGTAAATGCACAAACAGTAATATCTCCACATTGCAAGGTGCAATTCTGAAATTTTTTGCTTTTTCCTGCTAATCCTAGCATGATAAAGAAGATTCAAAGAGAGTGAGATGCCAGCTCCTTTCATTCAGTCAGTAGCTTCAAACATTTCTGGTATATGAAAAACATGTTTTTCAATGGCAAAAATCAATGAATATTGTAAATGCACAAACAGTAATATCTCCACATTGCACGGTGCAATTCTGAAATTTTTAGCTTTTTCCTGTTAATCCTAGCATGATAAAGAAGATTCAAAGAGAGTGAGATGCCAGCTCCTTTCATTCAGTCAGTAGCTTCAAACATTTCTGGTATATGAAAAACATGTTTTTCAATGGCAAAAATCAATGAATATTGTAAATGCACAAACAGTAATATCTCCACATTGCAAGGTGCAATTCTGAAATTTTTTGCTTTTTCCTGCTAATCCTAGCATGATAAAGAAGATTCAAAGAGAGTGAGATGCCAGCTCCTTTCATTCAGTCAGTAGCTTCAAACATTTCTGGTATATGAAAAACATGTTTTTCAATGGCAAAAATCAATGAATATTGTAAATGCACAAACAGTAATATCTCCACATTGCAAGGTGCAATTCTGAAATTTTTTGCTTTTTCCTGCTAATCCTAGCATGATAAAGAATATTCAAAGAGAGTGAGATGCCAGCTCCTTTCATTCAGTCAGTAGCTTCAAACATTTCTGGTATATGAAAAACATGTTTTTCAATGGCAAAAATCAATGAATATTGTAAATGCACAAACAGTAATATCTCCACATTGCAAGGTGCAATTCTGAAATTTTTTGCTTTTTCCTGCTAATCCTAGCATGATAAAGAAGATTCAAAGGGAGTGAGATGCCAGCTCCTTTCATTCAGTCAGTAGCTTCAAACATTTCTGGTATATGAAAAACATGTTTTTCAATGGCAAAAATCAATGAATATTGTAAATGCACAAACAGTAATATCTCCACATTGCACTGTGCAATTCTGAAATTTTTAGCTTTTTCCTGTTAATCCTAGCATGATAAAAAAGATTCAAAGAGAGTGAGATGCCAGCTCCTTTCATTCAGTCAGTAGCTTCAAACATTTCTGGTATATGAAAAACATGTTTTTCAATGGCAAAAATCAATGAATATTGTAAATGCACAAACAGTAATATCTCCACATTGCAAGGTGCAATTCTGAAATTTTTTGCTTTTTCCTGTTAATCCTAGCATGATAAAGAAGATTCAAAGAGAGTGAGATGCCAGCTCCTTTCATTCAGTCAGTAGCTTCAAACATTTCTGGTATATGAAAAACATGTTTTTCAATGGCAAAAATCAATGAATATTGTAAATGCACAAACAGTAATATCTCCACATTGCAAGGTGCAATTCTGAAATTTTTTGCTTTTTCCTGCTAATCCTAGCATGATAAAGAAGATTCAAAGAGAGTGAGATGCCAGCTCCTTTCATTCAGTCAGTAGCTTCAAACATTTCTGGTATATGAAAAACATGTTTTTCAATGGCAAAAATCAATGAATATTGTAAATGCACAAACAGTAATATCTCCACATTGCACGGTGCAATTCTGAAATTTTTAGCTTTTTCCTGTTAATCCTAGCATGATAAAGAAGATTCAAAGAGAGTGAGATGCCAGCTCCTTTCATTCAGTCAGTAGCTTCAAACATTTCTGGTATATGAAAAACATGTTTTTCAATGGCAAAAATCAATGAATATTGTAAATGCACAAACAGTAATATCTCCACATTGCAAGGTGCAATTCTGAAATTTTTTGCTTTTTCCTGCTAATCCTAGCATGATAAAGAAGATTCAAAGAGAGTGAGATGCCAGCTCCTTTCATTCAGTCAGTAGCTTCAAACATTTCTGGTATATGAAAAACATGTTTTTCAATGGCAAAAATCAATGAATATTGTAAATGCACAAACAGTAATATCTCCACATTGCACGGTGCAATTCTGAAATTTTTAGCTTTTTCCTGTTAATCCTAGCATGATAAAGAAGATTCAAAGAGAGTGAGATGCCAGCTCCTTTCATTCAGTCAGTAGCTTCAAACATTTCTGGTATATGAAAAACATGTTTTTCAATGGCAAAAATCAATGAATATTGTAAATGCACAAACAGTAATATCTCCACATTGCAAGGTGCAATTCTGAAATTTTTTGCTTTTTCCTGTTAATCCTAGCATGATAAAGAAGATTCAAAGAGAGTGAGATGCCAGCTCCTTTCATTCAGTCAGTAGCTTCAAACATTTCTGGTATATGAAAAACATGTTTTTCAATGGCAAAAATCAATGAATATTGTAAATGCACAAACAGTAATATCTCCACATTGCAAGGTGCAATTCTGAAATTTTTTGCTTTTTCCTGCTAATCCTAGCATGATAAAGAAGATTCAAAGAGAGTGAGATGCCAGCTCCTTTCATTCAGTCAGTAGCTTCAAACATTTCTGGTATATGAAAAACATGTTTTTCAATGGCAAAAATCAATGAATATTGTAAATGCACAAACAGTAATATCTCCACATTGCACGGTGCAATTCTGAAATTTTTAGCTTTTTCCTGTTAATCCTAGCATGATAAAGAAGATTCAAAGAGAGTGAGATGCCAGCTCCTTTCATTCAGTCAGTAGCTTCAAACATTTCTGGTATATGAAAAACATGTTTTTCAATGGCAAAAATCAATGAATATTGTAAATGCACAAACAGTAATATCTCCACATTGCAAGGTGCAATTCTGAAATTTTTTGCTTTTTCCTGTTAATCCTAGCATGATAAAGAAGATTCAAAGAGAGTGAGATGCCAGCTCCTTTCATTCAGTCAGTAGCTTCAAACATTTCTGGTATATGAAAAACGTTTTACAATGGCAAAAATCAATGAATATTGTAAATGCACAAACAGTAATATCTCCACATTGCACGGTGCAATTCTGAAATTTTTAGCTTTTTCCTGTTAATCCTAGCATGATAAAGAAGATTCAAAGAGAGTGAGATGCCAGCTCCTTTCATTCAGTCAGTAGCTTCAAACATTTCTGGTATATGAAAAACATGTTTTTCAATGGCAAAAATCAATGAATATTGTAAATGCACAAACAGTAATATCTCCACATTGCAAGGTGCAATTCTGAAATTTTTTGCTTTTTCCTGCTAATCCTAGCATGATAAAGAAGATTCAAAGAGAGTGAGATGCCAGCTCCTTTCATTCAGTCAGTAGCTTCAAACATTTCTGGTATATGAAAAACATGTTTTTCAATGGCAAAAATCAATGAATATTGTAAATGCACAAACAGTAATATCTCCACATTGCAAGGTGCAATTCTGAAATTTTTTGCTTTTTCCTGCTAATCCTAGCATGATAAAGAAGATTCAAAGAGAGTGAGATGCCAGCTCCTTTCATTCAGTCAGTAGCTTCAAACATTTCTGGTATATGAAAAACATGTTTTTCAATGGCAAAAATCAATGAATATTGTAAATGCACAAACAGTAATATCTCCACATTGCACGGTGCAATTCTGAAATTTTTAGCTTTTTCCTGTTAATCCTAGCATGATAAAGAAGATTCAAAGAGAGTGAGATGCCAGCTCCTTTCATTCAGTCAGTAGCTTCAAACATTTCTGGTATATGAAAAACGTTTTTCAATGGCAAAAATCAATGAATATTGTAAATGCACAAACAGTAATATCTCCACATTGCAAGGTGCAATTCTGAAATTTTTTGCTTTTTCCTGCTAATCCTAGCATGATAAAGAAGATTCAAAGAGAGTGAGATGCCAGCTCCTTTCATTCAGTCAGTAGCTTCAAACATTTCTGGTATATGAAAAACATGTTTTTCAATGGCAAAAATCAATGAATATTGTAAATGCACAAACAGTAATATCTCCACATTGCACGGTGCAATTCTGAAATTTTTAGCTTTTTCCTGTTAATCCTAGCATGATAAAGAAGATTCAAAGAGAGTGAGATGCCAGCTCCTTTCATTCAGTCAGTAGCTTCAAACATTTCTGGTATATGAAAAACATGTTTTTCAATGGCAAAAATCAATGAATATTGTAAATGCACAAACAGTAATATCTCCACATTGCAAGGTGCAATTCTGAAATTTTTTGCTTTTTCCTGTTAATCCTAGCATGATAAAGAAGATTCAAAGAGAGTGAGATGCCAGCTCCTTTCATTCAGTCAGTAGCTTCAAACATTTCTGGTATATGAAAAACATGTTTTTCAATGGCAAAAATCAATGAATATTGTAAATGCACAAACAGTAATATCTCCACATTGCAAGGTGCAATTCTGAAATTTTTTGCTTTTTCCTGCTAATCCTAGCATGATAAAGAAGATTCAAAGAGAGTGAGATGCCAGCTCCTTTCATTCAGTCAGTAGCTTCAAACATTTCTGGTATATGAAAAACATGTTTTTCAATGGCAAAAATCAATGAATATTGTAAATGCACAAACAGTAATATCTCCACATTGCACGGTGCAATTCTGAAATTTTTAGCTTTTTCCTGTTAATCCTAGCATGATAAAGAAGATTCAAAGAGAGTGAGATGCCAGCTCCTTTCATTCAGTCAGTAGCTTCAAACATTTCTGGTATATGAAAAACATGTTTTTCAATGGCAAAAATCAATGAATATTGTAAATGCACAAACAGTAATATCTCCACATTGCAAGGTGCAATTCTGAAATTTTTTGCTTTTTCCTGTTAATCCTAGCATGATAAAGAAGATTCAAAGAGAGTGAGATGCCAGCTCCTTTCATTCAGTCAGTAGCTTCAAACATTTCTGGTATATGAAAAACATGTTTTTCAATGGCAAAAATCAATGAATATTGTAAATGCACAAACAGTAATATCTCCACATTGCACGGTGCAATTCTGAAATTTTTAGCTTTTTCCTGTTAATCCTAGCATGATAAAGAAGATTCAAAGAGAGTGAGATGCCAGCTCCTTTCATTCAGTCAGTAGCTTCAAACATTTCTGGTATATGAAAAACATGTTTTTCAATGGCAAAAATCAATGAATATTGTAAATGCACAAACAGTAATATCTCCACATTGCAAGGTGCAATTCTGAAATTTTTTGCTTTTTCCTGTTAATCCTAGCATGATAAAGAAGATTCAAAGAGAGTGAGATGCCAGCTCCTTTCATTCAGTCAGTAGCTTCAAACATTTCTGGTATATGAAAAACATGTTTTTCAATGGCAAAAATCAATGAATATTGTAAATGCACAAACAGTAATATCTCCACATTGCAAGGTGCAATTCTGAAATTTTTTGCTTTTTCCTGCTAATCCTAGCATGATAAAGAAGATTCAAAGAGAGTGAGATGCCAGCTCCTTTCATTCAGTCAGTAGCTTCAAACATTTCTGGTATATGAAAAACATGTTTTTCAATGGCAAAAATCAATGAATATTGTAAATGCACAAACAGTAATATCTCCACATTGCAAGGTGCAATTCTGAAATTTTTTGCTTTTTCCTGCTAATCCTAGCATGATAAAGAAGATTCAAAGAGAGTGAGATGCCAGCTCCTTTCATTCAGTCAGTAGCTTCAAACATTTCTGGTATATGAAAAACATGTTTTTCAATGGCAAAAATCAATGAATATTGTAAATGCACAAACAGTAATATCTCCACATTGCAAGGTGCAATTCTGAAATTTTTTGCTTTTTCCTGCTAATCCTAGCATGATAAAGAAGATTCAAAGAGAGTGAGATGCCAGCTCCTTTCATTCAGTCAGTAGCTTCAAACATTTCTGGTATATGAAAAACATGTTTTTCAATGCAAAAATCAATGAATATTGTAAATGCACAAACAGTAATATCTCCACATTGCACGGTGCAATTCTGAAATTTTTAGCTTTTTCCTGTTAATCCTAGCATGATAAAGAAGATTCAAAGAGAGTGAGATGCCAGCTCCTTTCATTCAGTCAGTAGCTTCAAACATTTCTGGTATATGAAAAACATGTTTTTCAATGGCAAAAATCAATGAATATTGTAAATGCACAAACAGTAATATCTCCACATTGCAAGGTGCAATTCTGAAATTTTTTGCTTTTTCCTGCTAATCCTAGCATGATAAAGAAGATTCAAAGAGAGTGAGATGCCAGCTCCTTTCATTCAGTCAGTAGCTTCAAACATTTCTGGTATATGAAAAACATGTTTTTCAATGGCAAAAATCAATGAATATTGTAAATGCACAAACAGTAATATCTCCACATTGCACGGTGCAATTCTGAAATTTTTAGCTTTTTCCTGTTAATCCTAGCATGATAAAGAAGATTCAAAGAGAGTGAGATGCCAGCTCCTTTCAGTCAGTAGCTTCAAACATTTCTGGTATATGAAAAACATGTTTTTCAATGGCAAAAATCAATGAATATTGTAAATGCACAAACAGTAATATCTCCACATTGCAAGGTGCAATTCTGAAATTTTTTGCTTTTTCCTGTTAATCCTAGCATGATAAAGAAGATTCAAAGAGAGTGAGATGCCAGCTCCTTTCATTCAGTCAGTAGCTTCAAACATTTCTGGTATATGAAAAACATGTTTTTCAATGGCAAAAATCAATGAATATTGTAAATGCACAAACAGTAATATCTCCACATTGCAAGGTGCAATTCTGAAATTTTTTGCTTTTTCCTGCTAATCCTAGCATGATAAAGAAGATTCAAAGAGAGTGAGATGCCAGCTCCTTTCATTCAGTCAGTAGCTTCAAACATTTCTGGTATATGAAAAACATGTTTTTCAATGGCAAAAATCAATGAATATTGTAAATGCACAAACAGTAATATCTCCACATTGCAAGGTGCAATTCTGAAATTTTTTGCTTTTTCCTGTTAATCCTAGCATGATAAAGAAGATTCAAAGAGAGTGAGATGCCAGCTCCTTTCATTCAGTCAGTAGCTTCAAACATTTCTGGTATATGAAAAACGTTTTACAATGGCAAAAATCAATGAATATTGTAAATGCACAAACAGTAATATCTCCACATTGCACGGTGCAATTCTGAAATTTTTAGCTTTTTCCTGTTAATCCTAGCATGATAAAGAAGATTCAAAGAGAGTGAGATGCCAGCTCCTTTCATTCAGTCAGTAGCTTCAAACATTTCTGGTATATGAAAAACATGTTTTTCAATGCAAAAATCAATGAATATTGTAAATGCACAAACAGTAATATCTCCACATTGCAAGGTGCAATTCTGAAATTTTTTGCTTTTTCCTGCTAATCCTAGCATGATAAAGAAGATTCAAAGAGAGTGAGATGCCAGCTCCTTTCATTCAGTCAGTAGCTTCAAACATTTCTGGTATATGAAAAACATGTTTTTCAATGGCAAAAATCAATGAATATTGTAAATGCACAAACAGTAATATCTCCACATTGCAAGGTGCAATTCTGAAATTTTTTGCTTTTTCCTGCTAATCCTAGCATGATAAAGAAGATTCAAAGAGAGTGAGATGCCAGCTCCTTTCATTCAGTCAGTAGCTTCAAACATTTCTGGTATATGAAAAACATGTTTTTCAATGGCAAAAATCAATGAATATTGTAAATGCACAAACAGTAATATCTCCACATTGCACGGTGCAATTCTGAAATTTTTAGCTTTTTCCTGTTAATCCTAGCATGATAAAGAAGATTCAAAGAGAGTGAGATGCCAGCTCCTTTCATTCAGTCAGTAGCTTCAAACATTTCTGGTATATGAAAAACGTTTTTCAATGGCAAAAATCAATGAATATTGTAAATGCACAAACAGTAATATCTCCACATTGCAAGGTGCAATTCTGAAATTTTTTGCTTTTTCCTGCTAATCCTAGCATGATAAAGAAGATTCAAAGAGAGTGAGATGCCAGCTCCTTTCATTCAGTCAGTAGCTTCAAACATTTCTGGTATATGAAAAACATGTTTTTCAATGGCAAAAATCAATGAATATTGTAAATGCACAAACAGTAATATCTCCACATTGCACGGTGCAATTCTGAAATTTTTAGCTTTTTCCTGTTAATCCTAGCATGATAAAGAAGATTCAAAGAGAGTGAGATGCCAGCTCCTTTCATTCAGTCAGTAGCTTCAAACATTTCTGGTATATGAAAAACATGTTTTTCAATGGCAAAAATCAATGAATATTGTAAATGCACAAACAGTAATATCTCCACATTGCAAGGTGCAATTCTGAAATTTTTTGCTTTTTCCTGTTAATCCTAGCATGATAAAGAAGATTCAAAGAGAGTGAGATGCCAGCTCCTTTCATTCAGTCAGTAGCTTCAAACATTTCTGGTATATGAAAAACATGTTTTTCAATGGCAAAAATCAATGAATATTGTAAATGCACAAACAGTAATATCTCCACATTGCAAGGTGCAATTCTGAAATTTTTTGCTTTTTCCTGCTAATCCTAGCATGATAAAGAAGATTCAAAGAGAGTGAGATGCCAGCTCCTTTCATTCAGTCAGTAGCTTCAAACATTTCTGGTATATGAAAAACATGTTTTTCAATGGCAAAAATCAATGAATATTGTAAATGCACAAACAGTAATATCTCCACATTGCACGGTGCAATTCTGAAATTTTTAGCTTTTTCCTGTTAATCCTAGCATGATAAAGAAGATTCAAAGAGAGTGAGATGCCAGCTCCTTTCATTCAGTCAGTAGCTTCAAACATTTCTGGTATATGAAAAGCATGTTTTTCAATGGCAAAAATCAATGAATATTGTAAATGCACAAACAGTAATATCTCCACATTGCAAGGTGCAATTCTGAAATTTTTTGCTTTTTCCTGTTAATCCTAGCATGATAAAGAAGATTCAAAGAGAGTGAGATGCCAGCTCCTTTCATTCAGTCAGTAGCTTCAAACATTTCTGGTATATGAAAAACATGTTTTTCAATGGCAAAAATCAATGAATATTGTAAATGCACAAACAGTAATATCTCCACATTGCACGGTGCAATTCTGAAATTTTTAGCTTTTTCCTGTTAATCCTAGCATGATAAAGAAGATTCAAAGAGAGTGAGATGCCAGCTCCTTTCATTCAGTCAGTAGCTTCAAACATTTCTGGTATATGAAAAACATGTTTTTCAATGGCAAAAATCAATGAATATTGTAAATGCACAAACAGTAATATCTCCACATTGCAAGGTGCAATTCTGAAATTTTTTGCTTTTTCCTGTTAATCCTAGCATGATAAAGAAGATTCAAAGAGAGTGAGATGCCAGCTCCTTTCATTCAGTCAGTAGCTTCAAACATTTCTGGTATATGAAAAACATGTTTTTCAATGGCAAAAATCAATGAATATTGTAAATGCACAAACAGTAATATCTCCACATTGCAAGGTGCAATTCTGAAATTTTTTGCTTTTTCCTGCTAATCCTAGCATGATAAAGAAGATTCAAAGAGAGTGAGATGCCAGCTCCTTTCATTCAGTCAGTAGCTTCAAACATTTCTGGTATATGAAAAACATGTTTTTCAATGGCAAAAATCAATGAATATTGTAAATGCACAAACAGTAATATCTCCACATTGCACGGTGCAATTCTGAAATTTTTAGCTTTTTCCTGTTAATCCTAGCATGATAAAGAAGATTCAAAGAGAGTGAGATGCCAGCTCCTTTCATTCAGTCAGTAGCTTCAAACATTTCTGGTATATGAAAAACATGTTTTTCAATGGCAAAAATCAATGAATATTGTAAATGCACAAACAGTAATATCTCCACATTGCAAGGTGCAATTCTGAAATTTTTTGCTTTTTCCTGTTAATCCTAGCATGATAAAGAAGATTCAAAGAGAGTGAGATGCCAGCTCCTTTCATTCAGTCAGTAGCTTCAAACATTTCTGGTATATGAAAAACATGTTTTTCAATGGCAAAAATCAATGAATATTGTAAATGCACAAACAGTAATATCTCCACATTGCAAGGTGCAATTCTGAAATTTTTTGCTTTTTCCTGCTAATCCTAGCATGATAAAGAAGATTCAAAGAGAGTGAGATGCCAGCTCCTTTCATTCAGTCAGTAGCTTCAAACATTTCTGGTATATGAAAAACATGTTTTTCAATGGCAAAAATCAATGAATATTGTAAATGCACAAACAGTAATATCTCCACATTGCAAGGTGCAATTCTGAAATTTTTTGCTTTTTCCTGTTAATCCTAGCATGATAAAGAAGATTCAAAGAGAGTGAGATGCCAGCTCCTTTCATTCAGTCAGTAGCTTCAAACATTTCTGGTATATGAAAAACGTTTTACAATGGCAAAAATCAATGAATATTGTAAATGCACAAACAGTAATATCTCCACATTGCACGGTGCAATTCTGAAATTTTTAGCTTTTTCCTGTTAATCCTAGCATGATAAAGAAGATTCAAAGAGAGTGAGATGCCAGCTCCTTTCATTCAGTCAGTAGCTTCAAACATTTCTGGTATATGAAAAACATGTTTTTCAATGCAAAAATCAATGAATATTGTAAATGCACAAACAGTAATATCTCCA
Source organism: Phyllobates terribilis (assembly GCF_046119375.1). Classification (NCBI taxonomy): domain Eukaryota; kingdom Metazoa; phylum Chordata; class Amphibia; order Anura; family Dendrobatidae; genus Phyllobates; species Phyllobates terribilis. The sequence goes on from NW_027371768.1 coordinate 21,531, forward strand.
CATTGCAAGGTGCAATTCTGAAATTTTTTGCTTTTTCCTGCTAATCCTAGCATGATAAAGAAGATTCAAAGAGAGTGAGATGCCAGCTCCTTTCATTCAGTCAGTAGCTTCAAACATTTCTGGTATATGAAAAACATGTTTTTCAATGGCAAAAATCAATGAATATTGTAAATGCACAAACAGTAATATCTCCACATTGCAAGGTGCAATTCTGAAATTTTTTGCTTTTTCCTGCTAATCCTAGCATGATAAAGAAGATTCAAAGAGAGTGAGATGCCAGCTCCTTTCATTCAGTCAGTAGCTTCAAACATTTCTGGTATATGAAAAACATGTTTTTCAATGGCAAAATCAATGAATATTGTAAATGCACAAACAGTAATATCTCCACATTGCACGGTGCAATTCTGAAATTTTTAGCTTTTTCCTGTTAATCCTAGCATGATAAAGAAGATTCAAAGAGAGTGAGATGCCAGCTCCTTTCATTCAGTCAGTAGCTTCAAACATTTCTGGTATATGAAAAACGTTTTTCAATGGCAAAAATCAATGAATATTGTAAATGCACAAACAGTAATATCTCCACATTGCAAGGTGCAATTCTGAAATTTTTTGCTTTTTCCTGCTAATCCTAGCATGATAAAGAAGATTCAAAGAGAGTGAGATGCCAGCTCCTTTCATTCAGTCAGTAGCTTCAAACATTTCTGGTATATGAAAAACATGTTTTTCAATGGCAAAAATCAATGAATATTGTAAATGCACAAACAGTAATATCTCCACATTGCACGGTGCAATTCTGAAATTTTTAGCTTTTTCCTGTTAATCCTAGCATGATAAAGAAGATTCAAAGAGAGTGAGATGCCAGCTCCTTTCATTCAGTCAGTAGCTTCAAACATTTCTGGTATATGAAAAACATGTTTTTCAATGGCAAAAATCAATGAATATTGTAAATGCACAAACAGTAATATCTCCACATTGCAAGGTGCAATTCTGAAATTTTTTGCTTTTTCCTGTTAATCCTAGCATGATAAAGAAGATTCAAAGAGAGTGAGATGCCAGCTCCTTTCATTCAGTCAGTAGCTTCAAACATTTCTGGTATATGAAAAACATGTTTTTCAATGGCAAAAATCAATGAATATTGTAAATGCACAAACAGTAATATCTCCACATTGCAAGGTGCAATTCTGAAATTTTTTGCTTTTTCCTGCTAATCCTAGCATGATAAAGAAGATTCAAAGAGAGTGAGATGCCAGCTCCTTTCATTCAGTCAGTAGCTTCAAACATTTCTGGTATATGAAAAACATGTTTTTCAATGGCAAAAATCAATGAATATTGTAAATGCACAAACAGTAATATCTCCACATTGCACGGTGCAATTCTGAAATTTTTAGCTTTTTCCTGTTAATCCTAGCATGATAAAGAAGATTCAAAGAGAGTGAGATGCCAGCTCCTTTCATTCAGTCAGTAGCTTCAAACATTTCTGGTATATGAAAAACATGTTTTTCAATGGCAAAAATCAATGAATATTGTAAATGCACAAACAGTAATATCTCCACATTGCAAGGTGCAATTCTGAAATTTTTTGCTTTTTCCTGTTAAATCCTAGCATGATAAAGAAGATTCAAAGAGAGTGAGATGCCAGCTCCTTTCATTCAG
>NW_027371769.1:0-23152 GCF_046119375.1 Phyllobates terribilis
AATCCTAGCATGATAAAGAAGATTCAAAGAGAGTGAGATGCCAGCTCCTTTCATTCAGTCAGTAGCTTCAAACATTTCTGGTATATGAAAAACATGTTTTTCAATGGCAAAAATCAATGAATATTGTAAATGCACAAACAGTAATATCTCCACATTGCACGGTGCAATTCTGAAATTTTTAGCTTTTTCCTGTTAATCCTAGCATGATAAAGAAGATTCAAAGAGAGTGAGATGCCAGCTCCTTTCATTCAGTCAGTAGCTTCAAACATTTCTGGTATATGAAAAACATGTTTTTCAATGGCAAAAATCAATGAATATTGTAAATGCACAAACAGTAATATCTCCACATTGCAAGGTGCAATTCTGAAATTTTTTGCTTTTTCCTGCTAATCCTAGCATGATAAAGAAGATTCAAAGAGAGTGAGATGCCAGCTCCTTTCATTCAGTCAGTAGCTTCAAACATTTCTGGTATATGAAAAACATGTTTTTCAATGGCAAAAATCAATGAATATTGTAAATGCACAAACAGTAATATCTCCACATTGCACGGTGCAATTCTGAAATTTTTAGCTTTTTCCTGTTAATCCTAGCATGATAAAGAAGATTCAAAGAGAGTGAGATGCCAGCTCCTTTCATTCAGTCAGTAGCTTCAAACATTTCTGGTATATGAAAAACATGTTTTTCAATGGCATAAATCAATGAATATTGTAAATGCACAAACAGTAATATCTCCACATTGCAAGGTGCAATTCTGAAATTTTTTGCTTTTTCCTGCTAATCCTAGCATGATAAAGAAGATTCAAAGAGAGTGAGATGCCAGCTCCTTTCATTCAGTCAGTAGCTTCAAACATTTCTGGTATATGAAAAACATGTTTTTCAATGGCAAAAATCAATGAATATTGTAAATGCACAAACAGTAATATCTCCACATTGCACGGTGCAATTCTGAAATTTTTAGCTTTTTCCTGTTAATCCTAGCATGATAAAGAAGATTCAAAGAGAGTGAGATGCCAGCTCCTTTCATTCAGTCAGTAGCTTCAAACATTTCTGGTATATGAAAAACATGTTTTTCAATGGCAAAAATCAATGAATATTGTAAATGCACAAACAGTAATATCTCCACATTGCAAGGTGCAATTCTGAAATTTTTTGCTTTTTCCTGCTAATCCTAGCATGATAAAGAAGATTCAAAGAGAGTGAGATGCCAGCTCCTTTCATTCAGTCAGTAGCTTCAAACATTTCTGGTATATGAAAAACATGTTTTTCAATGGCAAAAATCAATGAATATTGTAAATGCACAAACAGTAATATCTCCACATTGCAAGGTGCAATTCTGAAATTTTTTGCTTTTTCCTGTTAATCCTAGCATGATAAAGAAGATTCAAAGAGAGTGAGATGCCAGCTCCTTTCATTCAGTCAGTAGCTTCAAACATTTCTGGTATATGAAAAACATGTTTTTCAATGGCAAAAATCAATGAATATTGTAAATGCACAAACAGTAATATCTCCACATTGCAAGGTGCAATTCTGAAATTTTTTGCTTTTTCCTGCTAATCCTAGCATGATAAAGAAGATTCAAAGAGAGTGAGATGCCAGCTCCTTTCATTCAGTCAGTAGCTTCAAACATTTCTGGTATATGAAAAACATGTTTTTCAATGGCATAAATCAATGAATATTGTAAATGCACAAACAGTAATATCTCCACATTGCAAGGTGCAATTCTGAAATTTTTTGCTTTTTCCTGCTAATCCTAGCATGATAAAGAAGATTCAAAGAGAGTGAGATGCCAGCTCCTTTCATTCAGTCAGTAGCTTCAAACATTTCTGGTATATGAAAAACATTGTTTTTCAATGGCAAAAATCAATGAATATTGTAAATGCACAAACAGTAATATCTCCACATTGCACGTGCAATTCTGAAATTTTTAGCTTTTTCCTGTTAATCCTAGCATGATAAAGAAGATTCAAAGAGAGTGAGATGCCAGCTCCTTTCATTCAGTCAGTAGCTCCAAACATTTCTGGTATATGAAAAACATGTTTTTCAATGGCAAAAATCAATGAATATTGTAAATGCACAAACAGTAATATCTCCACATTGCAAGGTGCAATTCTGAAATTTTTTGCTTTTTCCTGCTAATCCTAGCATGATAAAGAAGATTCAAAGAGAGTGAGATGCCAGCTCCTTTCATTCAGTCAGTAGCTTCAAACATTTCTGGTATATGAAAAACATGTTTTTCAATGGCAAAAATCAATGAATATTGTAAATGCACAAACAGTAATATCTCCACATTGCACGGTGCAATTCTGAAATTTTTAGCTTTTTCCTGTTAATCCTAGCATGATAAAGAAGATTCAAAGAGAGTGAGATGCCAGCTCCTTTCATTCAGTCAGTAGCTTCAAACATTTCTGGTATATGAAAAACATGTTTTTCAATGGCAAAAATCAATGAATATTGTAAATGCACAAACAGTAATATCTCCACATTGCAAGGTGCAATTCTGAAATTTTTTGCTTTTTCCTGCTAATCCTAGCATGATAAAGAAGATTCAAAGAGAGTGAGATGCCAGCTCCTTTCATTCAGTCAGTAGCTTCAAACATTTCTGGTATATGAAAAACATGTTTTTCAATGGCAAAAATCAATGAATATTGTAAATGCACAAACAGTAATATCTCCACATTGCACGGTGCAATTCTGAAATTTTTAGCTTTTTCCTGTTAATCCTAGCATGATAAAGAAGATTCAAAGAGAGTGAGATGCCAGCTCCTTTCATTCAGTCAGTAGCTTCAAACATTTCTGGTATATGAAAAACATGTTTTTCAATGGCATAAATCAATGAATATTGTAAATGCACAAACAGTAATATCTCCACATTGCAAGGTGCAATTCTGAAATTTTTTGCTTTTTCCTGCTAATCCTAGCATGATAAAGAAGATTCAAAGAGAGTGAGATGCCAGCTCCTTTCATTCAGTCAGTAGCTTCAAACATTTCTGGTATATGAAAAACATGTTTTTCAATGGCAAAAATCAATGAATATTGTAAATGCACAAACAGTAATATCTCCACATTGCACGGTGCAATTCTGAAATTTTTAGCTTTTTCCTGTTAATCCTAGCATGATAAAGAAGATTCAAAGAGAGTGAGATGCCAGCTCCTTTCATTCAGTCAGTAGCTTCAAACATTTCTGGTATATGAAAAACATGTTTTTCAATGGCAAAAATCAATGAATATTGTAAATGCACAAACAGTAATATCTCCACATTGCAAGGTGCAATTCTGAAATTTTTTGCTTTTTCCTGCTAATCCTAGCATGATAAAGAAGATTCAAAGAGAGTGAGATGCCAGCTCCTTTCATTCAGTCAGTAGCTTCAAACATTTCTGGTATATGAAAAACATGTTTTTCAATGGCAAAAATCAATGAATATTGTAAATGCACAAACAGTAATATCTCCACATTGCACGGTGCAATTCTGAAATTTTTAGCTTTTTCCTGTTAATCCTAGCATGATAAAGAAGATTCAAAGAGAGTGAGATGCCAGCTCCTTTCATTCAGTCAGTAGCTTCAAACATTTCTGGTATATGAAAAACATGTTTTTCAATGGCAAAAATCAATGAATATTGTAAATGCACAAACAGTAATATCTCCACATTGCAAGGTGCAATTCTGAAATTTTTTGCTTTTTCCTGTTAATCCTAGCATGATAAAGAAGATTCAAAGAGAGTGAGATGCCAGCTCCTTTCATTCAGTCAGTAGCTTCAAACATTTCTGGTATATGAAAAACATGTTTTTCAATGGCAAAAATCAATGAATATTGTAAATGCACAAACAGTAATATCTCCACATTGCAAGGTGCAATTCTGAAATTTTTTGCTTTTTCCTGCTAATCCTAGCATGATAAAGAAGATTCAAAGAGAGTGAGATGCCAGCTCCTTTCAATCAGTCAGTAGCTTCAAACATTTCTGGTATATGAAAAACATGTTTTTCAACGGCAAAAATCAATGAATATTGTAAATGCACAAACAGTAATATCTCCACATTGCACGGTGCAATTCTGAAATTTTTAGCTTTTTCCTGTTAATCCTAGCATGATAAAGAAGATTCAAAGAGAGTGAGATGCCAGCTCCTTTCATTCAGTCAGTAGCTTCAAACATTTCTGGTATATGAAAAACATGTTTTTCAATGGCAAAAATCAATGAATATTGTAAATGCACAAACAGTAATATCTCCACATTGCAAGGTGCAATTCTGAAATTGTTTGCTTTTTCCTGCTAATCCTAGCATGATAAAGAAGATTCAGAGTGAGATGCCAGCTCCTTTCATTCAGTCAGTAGCTTCAAACATTTCTGGTATATGAAAAACGTTTTTCAATGGCAAAAATCAATGAATATTGTAAATGCACAAACAGTAATATCTCCACATTGCAAGGTGCAATTCTGAAATTTTTTGCTTTTTCCTGCTAATCCTAGCATGATAAAGAAGATTCAAAGAGAGTGAGATGCCAGCTCCTTTCAATCAGTCAGTAGCTTCAAACATTTCTGGTATATGAAAAACATGTTTTTCAATGGCAAAAATCAATGAATATTGTAAATGCACAAACAGTAATATCTCCACATTGCACGGTGCAATTCTGAAATTTTTTGCTTTTTCCTGCTAATCCTAGCATGATAAAGAAGATTCAAAGAGAGTGAGATGCCAGCTCCTTTCATTCAGTCAGTAGCTTCAAACATTTCTGGTATATGAAAAACATGTTTTTCAATGGCAAAAATCAATGAATATTGTAAATGCACAAACAGTAATATCTCCACATTGCACGGTGCAATTCTGAAATTTTTAGCTTTTTCCTGTTAATCCTAGCATGATAAAGAAGATTCAAAGAGAGTGAGATGCCAGCTCCTTTCATTCAGTCAGTAGCTTCAAACATTTCTGGTATATGAAAAACATGTTTTTCAATGGCAAAAATCAATGAATATTGTAAATGCACAAACAGTAATATCTCCACATTGCAAGGTGCAATTCTGAAATTTTTTGCTTTTTCCTGCTAATCCTAGCATGATAAAGAAGATTCAAAGAGAGTGAGATGCCAGCTCCTTTCATTCAGTCAGTAGCTTCAAACATTTCTGGTATATGAAAAACATGTTTTTCAATGGCAAAAATCAATGAATATTGTAAATGCACAAACAGTAATATCTCCACATTGCACGGTGCAATTCTGAAATTTTTAGCTTTTTCCTGTTAATCCTAGCATGATAAAGAAGATTCAAAGAGAGTGAGATGCCAGCTCCTTTCATTCAGTCAGTAGCTTCAAACATTTCTGGTATATGAAAAACATGTTTTTCAATGGCAAAAATCAATGAATATTGTAAATGCACAAACAGTAATATCTCCACATTGCAAGGTGCAATTCTGAAATTTTTTGCTTTTTCCTGTTAATCCTAGCATGATAAAGAAGATTCAAAGAGAGTGAGATGCCAGCTCCTTTCATTCAGTCAGTAGCTTCAAACATTTCTGGTATATGAAAAACATGTTTTTCAATGGCATAAATCAATGAATATTGTAAATGCACAAACAGTAATATCTCCACATTGCAAGGTGCAATTCTGAAATTTTTTGCTTTTTCCTGCTAATCCTAGCATGATAAAGAAGATTCAAAGAGAGTGAGATGCCAGCTCCTTTCATTCAGTCAGTAGCTTCAAACATTTCTGGTATATGAAAAACATGTTTTTCAATGGCAAAAATCAATGAATATTGTAAATGCACAAACAGTAATATCTCCACATTGCACGGTGCAATTCTGAAATTTTTAGCTTTTTCCTGTTAATCCTAGCATGATAAAGAAGATTCAAAGAGAGTGAGATGCCAGCTCCTTTCATTCAGTCAGTAGCTCCAAACATTTCTGGTATATGAAAAACATGTTTTTCAATGGCAAAAATCAATGAATATTGTAAATGCACAAACAGTAATATCTCCACATTGCAAGGTGCAATTCTGAAATTTTTTGCTTTTTCCTGCTAATCCTAGCATGATAAAGAAGATTCAAAGAGAGTGAGATGCCAGCTCCTTTCATTCAGTCAGTAGCTTCAAACATTTCTGGTATATGAAAAACATGTTTTTCAATGGCAAAAATCAATGAATATTGTAAATGCACAAACAGTAATATCTCCACATTGCACGGTGCAATTCTGAAATTTTTAGCTTTTTCCTGTTAATCCTAGCATGATAAAGAAGATTCAAAGAGAGTGAGATGCCAGCTCCTTTCATTCAGTCAGTAGCTTCAAACATTTCTGGTATATGAAAAACATGTTTTTCAATGGCAAAAATCAATGAATATTGTAAATGCACAAACAGTAATATCTCCACATTGCAAGGTGCAATTCTGAAATTTTTTGCTTTTTCCTGCTAATCCTAGCATGATAAAGAAGATTCAAAGAGAGTGAGATGCCAGCTCCTTTCATTCAGTCAGTAGCTTCAAACATTTCTGGTATATGAAAAACATGTTTTTCAATGGCAAAAATCAATGAATATTGTAAATGCACAAACAGTAATATCTCCACATTGCACGGTGCAATTCTGAAATTTTTAGCTTTTTCCTGTTAATCCTAGCATGATAAAGAAGATTCAAAGAGAGTGAGATGCCAGCTCCTTTCATTCAGTCAGTAGCTTCAAACATTTCTGGTATATGAAAAACATGTTTTTCAATGGCATAAATCAATGAATATTGTAAATGCACAAACAGTAATATCTCCACATTGCAAGGTGCAATTCTGAAATTTTTTGCTTTTTCCTGCTAATCCTAGCATGATAAAGAAGATTCAAAGAGAGTGAGATGCCAGCTCCTTTCATTCAGTCAGTAGCTTCAAACATTTCTGGTATATGAAAAACATGTTTTTCAATGGCAAAAATCAATGAATATTGTAAATGCACAAACAGTAATATCTCCACATTGCACGGTGCAATTCTGAAATTTTTAGCTTTTTCCTGTTAATCCTAGCATGATAAAGAAGATTCAAAGAGAGTGAGATGCCAGCTCCTTTCATTCAGTCAGTAGCTTCAAACATTTCTGGTATATGAAAAACATGTTTTTCAATGGCAAAAATCAATGAATATTGTAAATGCACAAACAGTAATATCTCCACATTGCAAGGTGCAATTCTGAAATTTTTTGCTTTTTCCTGCTAATCCTAGCATGATAAAGAAGATTCAAAGAGAGTGAGATGCCAGCTCCTTTCATTCAGTCAGTAGCTTCAAACATTTCTGGTATATGAAAAACATGTTTTTCAATGGCAAAAATCAATGAATATTGTAAATGCACAAACAGTAATATCTCCACATTGCACGGTGCAATTCTGAAATTTTTAGCTTTTTCCTGTTAATCCTAGCATGATAAAGAAGATTCAAAGAGAGTGAGATGCCAGCTCCTTTCATTCAGTCAGTAGCTTCAAACATTTCTGGTATATGAAAAACATGTTTTTCAATGGCAAAAATCAATGAATATTGTAAATGCACAAACAGTAATATCTCCACATTGCAAGGTGCAATTCTGAAATTTTTTGCTTTTTCCTGTTAATCCTAGCATGATAAAGAAGATTCAAAGAGAGTGAGATGCCAGCTCCTTTCATTCAGTCAGTAGCTTCAAACATTTCTGGTATATGAAAAACATGTTTTTCAATGGCAAAAATCAATGAATATTGTAAATGCACAAACAGTAATATCTCCACATTGCAAGGTGCAATTCTGAAATTTTTTGCTTTTTCCTGCTAATCCTAGCATGATAAAGAAGATTCAAAGAGAGTGAGATGCCAGCTCCTTTCATTCAGTCAGTAGCTTCAAACATTTCTGGTATATGAAAAACATGTTTTTCAATGGCATAAATCAATGAATATTGTAAATGCACAAACAGTAATATCTCCACATTGCAAGGTGCAATTCTGAAATTTTTTGCTTTTTCCTGCTAATCCTAGCATGATAAAGAAGATTCAAAGAGAGTGAGATGCCAGCTCCTTTCATTCAGTCAGTAGCTTCAAACATTTCTGGTATATGAAAAACATGTTTTTCAATGGCAAAAATCAATGAATATTGTAAATGCACAAACAGTAATATCTCCACATTGCACGGTGCAATTCTGAAATTTTTAGCTTTTTCCTGTTAATCCTAGCATGATAAAGAAGATTCAAAGAGAGTGAGATGCCAGCTCCTTTCATTCAGTCAGTAGCTTCAAACATTTCTGGTATATGAAAAACATGTTTTTCAATGGCAAAAATCAATGAATATTGTAAATGCACAAACAGTAATATCTCCACATTGCAAGGTGCAATTCTGAAATTTTTTGCTTTTTCCTGCTAATCCTAGCATGATAAAGAAGATTCAAAGAGAGTGAGATGCCAGCTCCTTTCATTCAGTCAGTAGCTTCAAACATTTCTGGTATATGAAAAACATGTTTTTCAATGGCAAAAATCAATGAATATTGTAAATGCACAAACAGTAATATCTCCACATTGCACGGTGCAATTCTGAAATTTTTAGCTTTTTCCTGTTAATCCTAGCATGATAAAGAAGATTCAAAGAGAGTGAGATGCCAGCTCCTTTCATTCAGTCAGTAGCTTCAAACATTTCTGGTATATGAAAAACATGTTTTTCAATGGCAAAAATCAATGAATATTGTAAATGCACAAACAGTAATATCTCCACATTGCAAGGTGCAATTCTGAAATTTTTTGCTTTTTCCTGCTAATCCTAGCATGATAAAGAAGATTCAAAGAGAGTGAGATGCCAGCTCCTTTCATTCAGTCAGTAGCTTCAAACATTTCTGGTATATGAAAAACATGTTTTTCAATGGCAAAAATCAATGAATATTGTAAATGCACAAACAGTAATATCTCCACATTGCACGGTGCAATTCTGAAATTTTTAGCTTTTTCCTGTTAATCCTAGCATGATAAAGAAGATTCAAAGAGAGTGAGATGCCAGCTCCTTTCATTCAGTCAGTAGCTTCAAACATTTCTGGTATATGAAAAACATGTTTTTCAATGGCAAAAATCAATGAATATTGTAAATGCACAAACAGTAATATCTCCACATTGCAAGGTGCAATTCTGAAATTTTTTGCTTTTTCCTGCTAATCCTAGCATGATAAAGAAGATTCAAAGAGAGTGAGATGCCAGCTCCTTTCATTCAGTCAGTAGCTTCAAACATTTCTGGTATATGAAAAACATGTTTTTCAATGGCAAAAATCAATGAATATTGTAAATGCACAAACAGTAATATCTCCACATTGCACGGTGCAATTCTGAAATTTTTAGCTTTTTCCTGTTAATCCTAGCATGATAAAGAAGATTCAAAGAGAGTGAGATGCCAGCTCCTTTCATTCAGTCAGTAGCTTCAAACATTTCTGGTATATGAAAAACATGTTTTTCAATGGCATAAATCAATGAATATTGTAAATGCACAAACAGTAATATCTCCACATTGCAAGGTGCAATTCTGAAATTTTTTGCTTTTTCCTGCTAATCCTAGCATGATAAAGAAGATTCAAAGAGAGTGAGATGCCAGCTCCTTTCATTCAGTCAGTAGCTTCAAACATTTCTGGTATATGAAAAACATGTTTTTCAATGGCAAAAATCAATGAATATTGTAAATGCACAAACAGTAATATCTCCACATTGCACGGTGCAATTCTGAAATTTTTAGCTTTTTCCTGTTAATCCTAGCATGATAAAGAAGATTCAAAGAGAGTGAGATGCCAGCTCCTTTCATTCAGTCAGTAGCTTCAAACATTTCTGGTATATGAAAAACATGTTTTTCAATGGCAAAAATCAATGAATATTGTAAATGCACAAACAGTAATATCTCCACATTGCAAGGTGCAATTCTGAAATTTTTTGCTTTTTCCTGCTAATCCTAGCATGATAAAGAAGATTCAAAGAGAGTGAGATGCCAGCTCCTTTCATTCAGTCAGTAGCTTCAAACATTTCTGGTATATGAAAAACATGTTTTTCAATGGCAAAAATCAATGAATATTGTAAATGCACAAACAGTAATATCTCCACATTGCACGGTGCAATTCTGAAATTTTTAGCTTTTTCCTGTTAATCCTAGCATGATAAAGAAGATTCAAAGAGAGTGAGATGCCAGCTCCTTTCATTCAGTCAGTAGCTTCAAACATTTCTGGTATATGAAAAACATGTTTTTCAATGGCAAAAATCAATGAATATTGTAAATGCACAAACAGTAATATCTCCACATTGCAAGGTGCAATTCTGAAATTTTTTGCTTTTTCCTGTTAATCCTAGCATGATAAAGAAGATTCAAAGAGAGTGAGATGCCAGCTCCTTTCATTCAGTCAGTAGCTTCAAACATTTCTGGTATATGAAAAACATGTTTTTCAATGGCAAAAATCAATGAATATTGTAAATGCACAAACAGTAATATCTCCACATTGCAAGGTGCAATTCTGAAATTTTTTGCTTTTTCCTGCTAATCCTAGCATGATAAAGAAGATTCAAAGAGAGTGAGATGCCAGCTCCTTTCATTCAGTCAGTAGCTTCAAACATTTCTGGCATATGAAAAACATGTTTTTCAATGGCAAAAATCAATGAATATTGTAAATGCACAAACAGTAATATCTCCACATTGCACGGTGCAATTCTGAAATTTTTAGCTTTTTCCTGTTAATCCTAGCATGATAAAGAAGATTCAAAGAGAGTGAGATGCCAGCTCCTTTCATTCAGTCAGTAGCTTCAAACATTTCTGGTATATGAAAAACATGTTTTTCAATGGCAAAAATCAATGAATATTGTAAATGCACAAACAGTAATATCTCCACATTGCAAGGTGCAATTCTGAAATTTTTTGCTTTTTCCTGCTAATCCTAGCATGATAAAGAAGATTCAAAGAGAGTGAGATGCCAGCTCCTTTCATTCAGTCAGTAGCTTCAAACATTTCTGGTATATGAAAAACATGTTTTTCAATGGCAAAAATCAATGAATATTGTAAATGCACAAACAGTAATATCTCCACATTGCACGGTGCAATTCTGAAATTTTTAGCTTTTTCCTGTTAATCCTAGCATGATAAAGAAGATTCAAAGAGAGTGAGATGCCAGCTCCTTTCATTCAGTCAGTAGCTTCAAACATTTCTGGTATATGAAAAACATGTTTTTCAATGGCAAAAATCAATGAATATTGTAAATGCACAAACAGTAATATCTCCACATTGCAAGGTGCAATTCTGAAATTGTTTGCTTTTTCCTGCTAATCCTAGCATGATAAAGAAGATTCAGAGTGAGATGCCAGCTCCTTTCATTCAGTCAGTAGCTTCAAACATTTCTGGTATATGAAAAACGTTTTTCAATGGCAAAAATCAATGAATGTTGTAAATGCACAAACAGTAATATCTCCACATTGCAAGGTGCAATTCTGAAATTTTTTGCTTTTTCCTGCTAATCCTAGCATGATAAAGAAGATTCAAAGAGAGTGAGATGCCAGCTCCTTTCAATCAGTCAGTAGCTTCAAACATTTCTGGTATATGAAAAACATGTTTTTCAATGGCAAAAATCAATGAATATTGTAAATGCACAAACAGTAATATCTCCACATTGCACGGTGCAATTCTGAAATTTTTTGCTTTTTCCTGCTAATCCTAGCATGATAAAGAAGATTCAAAGAGAGTGAGATGCCAGCTCCTTTCATTCAGTCAGTAGCTTCAAACATTTCTGGACGTTTTTCAATGGCAAAAATCAATGAATATTGTAAATGCACAAACAGTAATATCTCCACATTGCAAGGTGCAATTCTGAAATTTTTTGCTTTTTCCTGTTAATCCTAGCATGATAAAGAAGATTCAAAGAGAGTGAGATGCCAGCTCCTTTCATTCAGTCAGTAGCTTCAAACATTTCTGGTATATGAAAAACATGTTTTTCAATGGCAAAAATCAATGAATATTGTAAATGCACAAACAGTAATATCTCCACATTGCAAGGTGCAATTCTGAAATTTTTTGCTTTATCCTGCTAATCCTAGCATGATAAAGAAGATTCAAAGAGAGTGAGATGCCAGCTCCTTTCATTCAGTCAGTAGCTTCAAACATTTCTGGTATATGAAAAACATGTTTTTCAATGGCAAAAATCAATGAATATTGTAAATGCACAAACAGTAATATCTCCACATTGCACGGTGCAATTCTGAAATTTTTAGCTTTTTCCTGCTAATCCTAGCATGATAAAGAAGATTCAGAGTGAGATGCCAGCTCCTTTCATTCAGTCAGTAGCTTCAAACATTTCTGGTATATGAAAAACGTTTTTCAATGGCAAAAATCAATGAATATTGTAAATGCACAAACAGTAATATCTCCACATTGCAAGGTGCAATTCTGAAATTTTTTGCTTTTTCCTGCTAATCCTAGCATGATAAAGAAGATTCAAAGAGAGTGAGATGCCAGCTCCTTTCAATCAGTCAGTAGCTTCAAACATTTCTGGTATATGAAAAACATGTTTTTCAATGGCAAAAATCAATGAATATTGTAAATGCACAAACAGTAATATCTCCACATTGCACGGTGCAATTCTGAAATTTTTTGCTTTTTCCTGCTAATCCTAGCATGATAAAGAAGATTCAAAGAGAGTGAGATGCCAGCTCCTTTCATTCAGTCAGTAGCTTCAAACATTTCTGGACGTTTTTCAATGGCAAAAATCAATGAATATTGTAAATGCACAAACAGTAATATCTCCACATTGCAAGGTGCAATTCTGAAATTTTTTGCTTTTTCCTGTTAATCCTAGCATGATAAAGAAGATTCAAAGAGAGTGAGATGCCAGCTCCTTTCATTCAGTCAGTAGCTTCAAACATTTCTGGTATATGAAAAACATGTTTTTCAATGGCAAAAATCAATGAATATTGTAAATGCACAAACAGTAATATCTCCACATTGCAAGGTGCAATTCTGAAATTTTTTGCTTTATCCTGCTAATCCTAGCATGATAAAGAAGATTCAAAGAGAGTGAGATGCCAGCTCCTTTCATTCAGTCAGTAGCTTCAAACATTTCTGGTATATGAAAAACATGTTTTTCAATGGCAAAAATCAATGAATATTGTAAATGCACAAACAGTAATATCTCCACATTGCACGGTGCAATTCTGAAATTTTTAGCTTTTTCCTGTTAATCCTAGCATGATAAAGAAGATTCAAAGAGAGTGAGATGCCAGCTCCTTTCATTCAGTCAGTAGCTTCAAACATTTCTGGACGTTTTTCAATGGCAAAAATCAATGAATATTGTAAATGCACAAACAGTAATATCTCCACATTGCAAGGTGCAATTCTGAAATTTTTTGCTTTTTCCTGTTAATCCTAGCATGATAAAGAAGATTCAAAGAGAGTGAGATGCCAGCTCCTTTCATTCAGTCAGTAGCTTCAAACATTTCTGGTATATGAAAAACATGTTTTTCAATGGCAAAAATCAATGAATATTGTAAATGCACAAACAGTAATATCTCCACATTGCAAGGTGCAATTCTGAAATTTTTTGCTTTTTCCTGTTAATCCTAGCATGATAAAGAAGATTCAAAGAGAGTGAGATGCCAGCTCCTTTCATTCAGTCAGTAGCTTCAAACATTTCTGGTATATGAAAAACATGTTTTTCAATGGCAAAAATCAATGAATATTGTAAATGCACAAACAGTAATATCTCCACATTGCAAGGTGCAATTCTGAAATTTTTTGCTTTTTCCTGCTAATCCTAGCATGATAAAGAAGATTCAAAGAGAGTGAGATGCCAGCTCCTTTCATTCAGTCAGTAGCTTCAAACATTTCTGGTATATGAAAAACATGTTTTTCAATGGCAAAAATCAATGAATATTGTAAATGCACAAACAGTAATATCTCCACATTGCACGGTGCAATTCTGAAATTTTTAGCTTTTTCCTGTTAATCCTAGCATGATAAAGAAGATTCAAAGAGAGTGAGATGCCAGCTCCTTTCATTCAGTCAGTAGCTTCAAACATTTCTGGTATATGAAAAACATGTTTTTCAATGGCAAAAATCAATGAATATTGTAAATGCACAAACAGTAATATCTCCACATTGCAAGGTGCAATTCTGAAATTTTTTGCTTTTTCCTGCTAATCCTAGCATGATAAAGAAGATTCAAAGAGAGTGAGATGCCAGCTCCTTTCATTCAGTCAGTAGCTTCAAACATTTCTGGTATATGAAAAACATGTTTTTCAATGGCAAAAATCAATGAATATTGTAAATGCACAAACAGTAATATCTCCACATTGCACGGTGCAATTCTGAAATTTTTAGCTTTTTCCTGTTAATCCTAGCATGATAAAGAAGATTCAAAGAGAGTGAGATGCCAGCTCCTTTCATTCAGTCAGTAGCTTCAAACATTTCTGGTATATGAAAAACATGTTTTTCAATGGCAAAAATCAATGAATATTGTAAATGCACAAACAGTAATATCTCCACATTGCAAGGTGCAATTCTGAAATTTTTTGCTTTTTCCTGTTAATCCTAGCATGATAAAGAAGATTCAAAGAGAGTGAGATGCCAGCTCCTTTCATTCAGTCAGTAGCTTCAAACATTTCTGGTATATGAAAAACATGTTTTTCAATGGCAAAAATCAATGAATATTGTAAATGCACAAACAGTAATATCTCCACATTGCAAGGTGCAATTCTGAAATTTTTTGCTTTTTCCTGCTAATCCTAGCATGATAAAGAAGATTCAAAGAGAGTGAGATGCCAGCTCCTTTCATTCAGTCAGTAGCTTCAAACATTTCTGGCATATGAAAAACATGTTTTTCAATGGCAAAAATCAATGAATATTGTAAATGCACAAACAGTAATATCTCCACATTGCACGGTGCAATTCTGAAATTTTTAGCTTTTTCCTGTTAATCCTAGCATGATAAAGAAGATTCAAAGAGAGTGAGATGCCAGCTCCTTTCATTCAGTCAGTAGCTTCAAACATTTCTGGTATATGAAAAACATGTTTTTCAATGGCAAAAATCAATGAATATTGTAAATGCACAAACAGTAATATCTCCACATTGCAAGGTGCAATTCTGAAATTTTTTGCTTTTTCCTGCTAATCCTAGCATGATAAAGAAGATTCAAAGAGAGTGAGATGCCAGCTCCTTTCATTCAGTCAGTAGCTTCAAACATTTCTGGCATATGAAAAACATGTTTTTCAATGGCAAAAATCAATGAATATTGTAAATGCACAAACAGTAATATCTCCACATTGCAAGGTGCAATTCTGAAATTGTTTGCTTTTTCCTGCTAATCCTAGCATGATAAAGAAGATTCAGAGTGAGATGCCAGCTCCTTTCATTCAGTCAGTAGCTTCAAACATTTCTGGTATATGAAAAACGTTTTTCAATGGCAAAAATCAATGAATATTGTAAATGCACAAACAGTAATATCTCCACATTGCAAGGTGCAATTCTGAAATTTTTTGCTTTTTCCTGCTAATCCTAGCATGATAAAGAAGATTCAAAGAGAGTGAGATGCCAGCTCCTTTCAATCAGTCAGTAGCTTCAAACATTTCTGGTATATGAAAAACATGTTTTTCAATGGCAAAAATCAATGAATATTGTAAATGCACAAACAGTAATATCTCCACATTGCACGGTGCAATTCTGAAATTTTTTGCTTTTTCCTGCTAATCCTAGCATGATAAAGAAGATTCAAAGAGAGTGAGATGCCAGCTCCTTTCATTCAGTCAGTAGCTTCAAACATTTCTGGACGTTTTTCAATGGCAAAAATCAATGAATATTGTAAATGCACAAACAGTAATATCTCCACATTGCAAGGTGCAATTCTGAAATTTTTTGCTTTTTCCTGTTAATCCTAGCATGATAAAGAAGATTCAAAGAGAGTGAGATGCCAGCTCCTTTCATTCAGTCAGTAGCTTCAAACATTTCTGGTATATGAAAAACATGTTTTTCAATGGCAAAAATCAATGAATATTGTAAATGCACAAACAGTAATATCTCCACATTGCAAGGTGCAATTCTGAAATTTTTTGCTTTATCCTGCTAATCCTAGCATGATAAAGAAGATTCAAAGAGAGTGAGATGCCAGCTCCTTTCATTCAGTCAGTAGCTTCAAACATTTCTGGTATATGAAAAACATGTTTTTCAATGGCAAAAATCAATGAATATTGTAAATGCACAAACAGTAATATCTCCACATTGCACGGTGCAATTCTGAAATTTTTAGCTTTTTCCTGCTAATCCTAGCATGATAAAGAAGATTCAGAGTGAGATGCCAGCTCCTTTCATTCAGTCAGTAGCTTCAAACATTTCTGGTATATGAAAAACGTTTTTCAATGGCAAAAATCAATGAATATTGTAAATGCACAAACAGTAATATCTCCACATTGCAAGGTGCAATTCTGAAATTTTTTGCTTTTTCCTGCTAATCCTAGCATGATAAAGAAGATTCAAAGAGAGTGAGATGCCAGCTCCTTTCAATCAGTCAGTAGCTTCAAACATTTCTGGTATATGAAAAACATGTTTTTCAATGGCAAAAATCAATGAATATTGTAAATGCACAAACAGTAATATCTCCACATTGCACGGTGCAATTCTGAAATTTTTTGCTTTTTCCTGCTAATCCTAGCATGATAAAGAAGATTCAAAGAGAGTGAGATGCCAGCTCCTTTCATTCAGTCAGTAGCTTCAAACATTTCTGGACGTTTTTCAATGGCAAAAATCAATGAATATTGTAAATGCACAAACAGTAATATCTCCACATTGCAAGGTGCAATTCTGAAATTTTTTGCTTTTTCCTGTTAATCCTAGCATGATAAAGAAGATTCAAAGAGAGTGAGATGCCAGCTCCTTTCATTCAGTCAGTAGCTTCAAACATTTCTGGTATATGAAAAACATGTTTTTCAATGGCAAAAATCAATGAATATTGTAAATGCACAAACAGTAATATCTCCACATTGCAAGGTGCAATTCTGAAATTTTTTGCTTTATCCTGCTAATCCTAGCATGATAAAGAAGATTCAAAGAGAGTGAGATGCCAGCTCCTTTCATTCAGTCAGTAGCTTCAAACATTTCTGGTATATGAAAAACATGTTTTTCAATGGCAAAAATCAATGAATATTGTAAATGCACAAACAGTAATATCTCCACATTGCACGGTGCAATTCTGAAATTTTTAGCTTTTTCCTGTTAATCCTAGCATGATAAAGAAGATTCAAAGAGAGTGAGATGCCAGCTCCTTTCATTCAGTCAGTAGCTTCAAACATTTCTGGACGTTTTTCAATGGCAAAAATCAATGAATATTGTAAATGCACAAACAGTAATATCTCCACATTGCAAGGTGCAATTCTGAAATTTTTTGCTTTTTCCTGTTAATCCTAGCATGATAAAGAAGATTCAAAGAGAGTGAGATGCCAGCTCCTTTCATTCAGTCAGTAGCTTCAAACATTTCTGGTATATGAAAAACATGTTTTTCAATGGCAAAAATCAATGAATATTGTAAATGCACAAACAGTAATATCTCCACATTGCAAGGTGCAATTCTGAAATTTTTTGCTTTTTCCTGTTAATCCTAGCATGATAAAGAAGATTCAAAGAGAGTGAGATGCCAGCTCCTTTCATTCAGTCAGTAGCTTCAAACATTTCTGGTATATGAAAAACATGTTTTTCAATGGCAAAAATCAATGAATATTGTAAATGCACAAACAGTAATATCTCCACATTGCAAGGTGCAATTCTGAAATTTTTTGCTTTTTCCTGCTAATCCTAGCATGATAAAGAAGATTCAAAGAGAGTGAGATGCCAGCTCCTTTCATTCAGTCAGTAGCTTCAAACATTTCTGGTATATGAAAAACATGTTTTTCAATGGCAAAAATCAATGAATATTGTAAATGCACAAACAGTAATATCTCCACATTGCACGGTGCAATTCTGAAATTTTTAGCTTTTTCCTGTTAATCCTAGCATGATAAAGAAGATTCAAAGAGAGTGAGATGCCAGCTCCTTTCATTCAGTCAGTAGCTTCAAACATTTCTGGTATATGAAAAACATGTTTTTCAATGGCAAAAATCAATGAATATTGTAAATGCACAAACAGTAATATCTCCACATTGCAAGGTGCAATTCTGAAAATTTTTGCTTTTTCCTGCTAATCCTAGCATGATAAAGAAGATTCAAAGAGAGTGAGATGCCAGCTCCTTTCATTCAGTCAGTAGCTTCAAACATTTCTGGTATATGAAAAACATGTTTTTCAATGGCAAAAATCAATGAATATTGTAAATGCACAAACAGTAATATCTCCACATTGCACGGTGCAATTCTGAAATTTTTAGCTTTTTCCTGTTAATCCTAGCATGATAAAGAAGATTCAAAGAGAGTGAGATGCCAGCTCCTTTCATTCAGTCAGTAGCTTCAAACATTTCTGGTATATGAAAAACATGTTTTTCAATGGCAAAAATCAATGAATATTGTAAATGCACAAACAGTAATATCTCCACATTGCAAGGTGCAATTCTGAAATTTTTTGCTTTTTCCTGTTAATCCTAGCATGATAAAGAAGATTCAAAGAGAGTGAGATGCCAGCTCCTTTCATTCAGTCAGTAGCTTCAAACATTTCTGGTATATGAAAAACATGTTTTTCAATGGCAAAAATCAATGAATATTGTAAATGCACAAACAGTAATATCTCCACATTGCAAGGTGCAATTCTGAAATTTTTTGCTTTTTCCTGTTAATCCTAGCATGATAAAGAAGATTCAAAGAGAGTGAGATGCCAGCTCCTTTCATTCAGTCAGTAGCTTCAAACATTTCTGGTATATGAAAAACATGTTTTTCAATGGCAAAAATCAATGAATATTGTAAATGCACAAACAGTAATATCTCCACATTGCAAGGTGCAATTCTGAAATTTTTTGCTTTTTCCTGTTAATCCTAGCATGATAAAGAAGATTCAAAGAGAGTGAGATGCCAGCTCCTTTCATTCAGTCAGTAGCTTCAAACATTTCTGGTATATGAAAAACATGTTTTTCAATGGCAAAAATCAATGAATATTGTAAATGCACAAACAGTAATATCTCCACATTGCAAGGTGCAATTCTGAAATTTTTTGCTTTTTCCTGCTAATCCTAGCATGATAAAGAAGATTCAAAGAGAGTGAGATGCCAGCTCCTTTCATTCAGTCAGTAGCTTCAAACATTTCTGGTATATGAAAAACATGTTTTTCAATGGCAAAAATCAATGAATATTGTAAATGCACAAACAGTAATATCTCCACATTGCACGGTGCAATTCTGAAATTTTTAGCTTTTTCCTGTTAATCCTAGCATGATAAAGAAGATTCAAAGAGAGTGAGATGCCAGCTCCTTTCATTCAGTCAGTAGCTTCAAACATTTCTGGTATATGAAAAACATGTTTTTCAATGGCAAAAATCAATGAATATTGTAAATGCACAAACAGTAATATCTCCACATTGCAAGGTGCAATTCTGAAATTTTTTGCTTTTTCCTGCTAATCCTAGCATGATAAAGAAGATTCAAAGAGAGTGAGATGCCAGCTCCTTTCATTCAGTCAGTAGCTTCAAACATTTCTGGTATATGAAAAACATGTTTTTCAATGGCAAAAATCAATGAATATTGTAAATGCACAAACAGTAATATCTCCACATTGCACGGTGCAATTCTGAAATTTTTAGCTTTTTCCTGTTAATCCTAGCATGATAAAGAAGATTCAAAGAGAGTGAGATGCCAGCTCCTTTCATTCAGTCAGTAGCTTCAAACATTTCTGGTATATGAAAAACATGTTTTTCAATGGCAAAAATCAATGAATATTGTAAATGCACAAACAGTAATATCTCCACATTGCAAGGTGCAATTCTGAAATTTTTTGCTTTTTCCTGTTAATCCTAGCATGATAAAGAAGATTCAAAGAGAGTGAGATGCCAGCTCCTTTCATTCAGTCAGTAGCTTCAAACATTTCTGGTATATGAAAAACATGTTTTTCAATGGCAAAAATCAATGAATATTGTAAATGCACAAACAGTAATATCTCCACATTGCAAGGTGCAATTCTGAAATTTTTTGCTTTTTCCTGCTAATCCTAGCATGATAAAGAAGATTCAAAGAGAGTGAGATGCCAGCTCCTTTCATTCAGTCAGTAGCTTCAAACATTTCTGGCATATGAAAAACATGTTTTTCAATGGCAAAAATCAATGAATATTGTAAATGCACAAACAGTAATATCTCCACATTGCACGGTGCAATTCTGAAATTTTTAGCTTTTTCCTGTTAATCCTAGCATGATAAAGAAGATTCAAAGAGAGTGAGATGCCAGCTCCTTTCATTCAGTCAGTAGCTTCAAACATTTCTGGTATATGAAAAACATGTTTTTCAATGGCAAAAATCAATGAATATTGTAAATGCACAAACAGTAATATCTCCACATTGCAAGGTGCAATTCTGAAATTTTTTGCTTTTCCTGCTAATCCTAGCATGATAAAGAAGATTCAAAGAGAGTGAGATGCCAGCTCCTTTCATTCAGTCAGTAGCTTCAAACATTTCTGGCATATGAAAAACATGTTTTTCAATGGCAAAAATCAATGAATATTGTAAATGCACAAACAGTAATATCTCCACATTGCAAGGTGCAATTCTGAAATTGTTTGCTTTTTCCTGCTAATCCTAGCATGATAAAGAAGATTCAGAGTGAGATGCCAGCTCCTTTCATTCAGTCAGTAGCTTCAAACATTTCTGGTATATGAAAAACGTTTTTCAATGGCAAAAATCAATGAATATTGTAAATGCACAAACAGTAATATCTCCACATTGCAAGGTGCAATTCTGAAATTTTTTGCTTTTTCCTGCTAATCCTAGCATGATAAAGAAGATTCAAAGAGAGTGAGATGCCAGCTCCTTTCAATCAGTCAGTAGCTTCAAACATTTCTGGTATATGAAAACATGTTTTTCAATGGCAAAAATCAATGAATATTGTAAATGCACAAACAGTAATATCTCCACATTGCACGGTGCAATTCTGAAATTTTTTGCTTTTTCCTGCTAATCCTAGCATGATAAAGAAGATTCAAAGAGAGTGAGATGCCAGCTCCTTTCATTCAGTCAGTAGCTTCAACATTTCTGGACGTTTTTCAATGGCAAAAATCAATGAATATTGTAAATGCACAAACAGTAATATCTCCACATTGCAAGGTGCAAATTCTGAAATTTTTTGCTTTTTCCTGTTAATCCTAGCATGATAAAGAAGATTCAAAGAGAGTGAGATGCCAGCTCCTTTCATTCAGTCAGTAGCTTCAAACATTTCTGGTATATGAAAAACATGTTTTTCAATGGCAAAAATCAATGAATATTGTAAATGCACAAACAGTAATATCTCCACATTGCAAGGTGCAATTCTGAAATTTTTTGCTTTATCCTGCTAATCCTAGCATGATAAAGAAGATTCAAAGAGAGTGAGATGCCAGCTCCTTTCATTCAGTCAGTAGCTTCAAACATTTCTGGTATATGAAAAACATGTTTTTCAATGGCAAAAATCAATGAATATTGTAAATGCACAAACAGTAATATCTCCACATTGCACGGTGCAATTCTGAAATTTTTAGCTTTTTCCTGCTAATCCTAGCATGATAAAGAAGATTCAGAGTGAGATGCCAGCTCCTTTCATTCAGTCAGTAGCTTCAAACATTTCTGGTATATGAAAAACGTTTTTCAATGGCAAAAATCAATGAATATTGTAAATGCACAAACAGTAATATCTCCACATTGCAAGGTGCAATTCTGAAATTTTTTGCTTTTTCCTGCTAATCCTAGCATGATAAAGAAGATTCAAAGAGAGTGAGATGCCAGCTCCTTTCAATCAGTCAGTAGCTTCAAACATTTCTGGTATATGAAAAACATGTTTTTCAATGGCAAAATCAATGAATATTGTAAATGCACAAACAGTAATATCTCCACATTGCACGGTGCAATTCTGAAATTTTTTGCTTTTTCCTGCTAATCCTAGCATGATAAAGAAGATTCAAAGAGAGTGAGATGCCAGCTCCTTTCATTCAGTCAGTAGCTTCAAACATTTCTGGACGTTTTTCAATGGCAAAAATCAATGAATATTGTAAATGCACAAACAGTAATATCTCCACATTGCAAGGTGCAATTCTGAAATTTTTTGCTTTTTCCTGTTAATCCTAGCATGATAAAGAAGATTCAAAGAGAGTGAGATGCCAGCTCCTTTCATTCAGTCAGTAGCTTCAAACATTTCTGGTATATGAAAAACATGTTTTTCAATGGCAAAAATCAATGAATATTGTAAATGCACAAACAGTAATATCTCCACATTGCAAGGTGCAATTCTGAAATTTTTTGCTTTATCCTGCTAATCCTAGCATGATAAAGAAGATTCAAAGAGAGTGAGATGCCAGCTCCTTTCATTCAGTCAGTAGCTTCAAACATTTCTGGTATATGAAAAACATGTTTTTCAATGGCAAAAATCAATGAATAATTGTAAATGCACAAACAGTAATATCTCCACATTGCACGGTGCAATTCTGAAATTTTTAGCTTTTTCCTGTTAATCCTAGCATGATAAAGAAGATTCAAAGAGAGTGAGATGCCAGCTCCTTTCATTCAGTCAGTAGCTTCAAACATTTCTGGACGTTTTTCAATGGCAAAAATCAATGAATATTGTAAATGCACAAACAGTAATATCTCCACATTGCAAGGTGCAATTCTGAAATTTTTTGCTTTTTCCTGTTAATCCTAGCATGATAAAGAAGATTCAAAGAGAGTGAGATGCCAGCTCCTTTCATTCAGTCAGTAGCTTCAAACATTTCTGGTATATGAAAAACATGTTTTTCAATGGCAAAAATCAATGAATATTGTAAATGCACAAACAGTAATATCTCCACATTGCAAGTGCAATTCTGAAATTTTTTGCTTTTCCTGTTAATCCTAGCATGATAAGAAGATTCAAAGAGAGTGAGATGCCAGCTCCTTTCATTCAGTCAGTAGCTTCAAACATTTCTGGTATATGAAAAACATGTTTTTCAATGGCAAAAATCAATGAATATTGTAAATGCACAAACAGTAATATCTCCACATTGCAAGGTGCAATTCTGAAATTTTTTGCTTTTTCCTGCTAATCCTAGCATGATAAAGAAGATTCAA